>NW_025534871.1:0-142395 GCF_020615455.1 Coregonus clupeaformis
AAGTAGGTTCAATCAGAGACAAATAAGCACAGCTGCCTCTCTGATTGGGAAACCACACCGCAAATATAGAAACACATGAACTAGAACATGAACATAAAACACTAAACATAGAAACTAATAATCCTGGCTCAACATATAAGAGTCCCTGAGCTAGGGGTGGGATAGTCATTCTTGCTGCTGGTGACTCTCAGATCCACCCTCTACGCAGACGACACCATTTTGTATACATCTGGCCCTTCATTGGACACTGTGTAACAAAACTCCAAACGAGCTTCAATGCCATACAGCACTCCTTCCGTAGCCTTCCAACTGCTTTTAAACGCTAGTAAAACTAAATGCAGCCTCAATAAATGCTGATTGACGATCTCGCCCGCCCGACTCAGAATCATTATCTGCGGTTGATTAGAATATGTGGAAACAAATAAAGGTGTTGGTTAGACCGTAAACTCTCCTTCCAGACTCACATTAAGCATCTCCAATCCAAAGTTAAATCTAGAATCGGGTTCCTATTTTCGAAACAAAGCCCTCTTTCACTCATGCTGCTAAAACTATAAAACGGATATCTACCGATCCTTGACTTCAGATGTGATTTACAAAATAGCTCAACACTCTATAGCAAATTGGATGAATACAGTGCCATCCGCTTTTGATAAAAGCCCCATATACTACTCACCATTGTGACCTGTACGCCGTTGGCGGCCCTCAATACATATTGCAAACCCACTGGTCAGGTATTATAAATCACTGCTAGGCAAATCCCCGCCCTTATCTTAGCTATTGGTCACCATAGCAACACCCACCCGTATATGCGCTCCAGCAGGTATATCTCACTGGTCATCCCCAAAGCCAACACCCCCTTTACGCCAGCGATTCCCTCCAGTTCTCTGGCTGCAAATGACTGGAAACGTAATGGAAAAACTCGAAGCTGGAGACTCTATCTCCTCAACTTAAGATCAGTTATCAGAGCAAAGTTTAACGATCACTGCACCTGTACACAGCCCCATCTGTAATTAGCCCACCCAACTACCTCCTCATCCCCATATTGTTATTTATTTTGCTCATTTGCACCCCAGTATCTCTATTTGCACATCATCCTCTGCACGTCTATTCATTCCAGTGTTAATATAAATTGTAATTATTTTGCACTATGGCCTATTTATTGCCTTACCTCCATAACTTATATATTGTGCACACACTGTATATAGATTTTCTATTGTGTTATTGATCTGAGTTTGTTTATCCATACAGTGAGGGAAAAAAAGTATTTGATCCCCTGCTGATTTTGTACGTTTGCCCACTGACAAAGAAATGACTCAATCATTTAATGGTAGGTAGATTGGAACAGTGAGAGACAGAATAATAACAAAAATAGATAAATTGATTAGCATTTTAATGAGGGAAATGGAAGTATTTGACCTAATCAGAAAGATTTCTGGCTTCAGGTGCTTGCATACAAAGTGAGATAGGAGACACTTGAAGGGAGTGCTTAATCTCAGCTTGTTACCTGTATAAAAGACAACTGTCACAGAAGCAATCAATCAATTCAGATTCCAAACTCTCCACTCCATGGCCAAGACCAAAGAGCTCTCCAAGGATGTCAGGGACAAATTGTAGACTGACACAAGGCTGGAATGGGTAAAGACTATCGCGAGCAGCTTGGTGAGAAGGTGAAAAGTTAGAGATTATTGCAAATGGAAGAAACACAAAATAACGTCAATCTCCCTCGGCCTGGGGCTCCATGCAAGATCTCACCTCGGGGAGTTGAATGATATGAGAAGGTTGTTAGGAATCAGCCCAGAACTACACGGGAGGATCTTGTCAATGATCTCAAGGCAGCTGGGACCATAGTCACCAAGAAAACAATTGGTAACACACTACGCCGTGAAAGACTGGAAATCTGCAGTGGCCCGCAAGGTCCCCCTGCTGAAGAAAGACATATACAGGGGCCTGAAGTTTACAATGAACATCTGAATGATTCAGAGGAGAACTGGGTAAAAGTGTGTGGTAGATGAGACCAAAATCGAGCTCTTTGGCATCAACTCAACCTCGCCGGTTTGGAGGAAGAGGAAGCGCCTATGACCCCAAGAACACCATCCCCACTCGTCAAACATGGAGGTGGGAAACATTATGCTTTGGTGGTGTTTTTTTGCTAAGGGGACAGGACAACTTCAGCATCAAAGGGACGATGGAGGGCATGTACCGTCAAATCTTGGGTGAGAACCTCCTCCCTCAGAGATTGAAAATGGGTGGGGATGGGTATTCAGCATGACAATGACCCAAAACACACGTGCCAAGGCAACAAAGGAGTGGCTCAAGAAGAAGCACATTAAGGTCTGGAGTGGCCTAGCCAGTCTCCAGACCTTAATCCCAGAGAAAATCTGTGGAGGGGAGCTGAAGGTTTGAGAAGCCAATAAACTGCTCAGCCTTGAAACCTTTAATGACTTGGAGAAGATCTGCAAAGAGGAGTGGGAAAATCCCTCTTGAGATGTGTGTAAACAAGAAACGCTGACCTCTGTGATTGCCAACAAGGGTTTTGATAAAAGTATAAGTATGTTTTGGAGAGGGGTAAATATTTATTTCCCTCATTAAAATGCAAATCAAATAAATTTGAATGGTTTGGATTATTTTGTTGTTATTTGTTCTCACTGTTCAAATAAACCTACATTAAAAATATAGATGATAGGCTTTGTCAGTGGGCAAACGATAAAATAGAGGGGATAAATACTTTTTTCCTCGACTGTATGTAACTCAGATCGCTGAGTTAATATTTGGCCAGGTCACAGTTGTAAATGAGAACTTGTTCTCAACTGGCTTACTGGTTAAATAAAGGTTAAATAAAAAATGTGTAAAGAATAAACAGTTAAAGTGGTAACAAACAAAGTTACAGTGTCAGCAAACTATTACAATGGCCAACAAACAGGGCAGCAACACAGTTAAGAGCAGCAAACATTACAAGGCAACAAACAGGCAGCAAACATTACAGTGGGGAGCAATAGTTACAGTGGCCAACAGTTACAATGGCTAGCAAACAGTTACAGTGGCCAACAAACAAAGGTGGCAAACAGTTACAGTGGCCAACAACAGTGACAGTGGCAGCAAACATTACAGTGGCCAACAAACAGTTAAGTGGCCAGCAAACAGTTACAGTGGCCAGCAAACACAGTTACAGTGGCCAACAAACTAGAGAAACAGTAAGGAAATAACAGTTATAGTGGCAGCAAACAGTTACAGTGGAACAAACAGTACAGTGCAGTAAACAGTTACAGTGGAACAAACAGTTATAGAGGCTAGCAAAAATTACATATGCAATAGTTAGAAAATGGACAACAAAAAGCTATAGTGGCGAGCAAACAGTTACAGTGGGTAAACATTACAGTGGCAGCAAACAGTTATAGAAGCAAAAAAAGTAGAGGCAACAAACAGTTACAGTGGCAGCAAACAGTTAAGTGGCCAGCAAACAGTTACTGTTGAGGCTGCCGTGGGTGGGGCGCGATGACCTGGTTGTTGGGATGGGAGGGTAGATAATAGAATGGAACGTAAATGTGCTTACTGCAGGTAGATTGTATGTTTTAAAATTCAACAATAACAAAAAAAACATATAGATTTGAAAATTTTATCATTAATCTATACGGAGCTGCCGGGCTCAGCGCGTTCAGTGATCGCGGAGTGAATCAGCGATCCGTTATCTTTGTGCTGATTGCTGTGCTGTCATGGTTCTGAATGTTTGGCTACACTGTTCTGTTTACTTGTGCTGATCGGGGCTCTGTCCATGGTTCTGATGTTTGTGTGCCGAATTGTGGGTATTAATATGCAGTGATGTATGCTTAGCCACATCATCTGGTTGCCTAGCAAGCTTCGACAGCATGCTAGGTAGTTCCCGGTATCAACAACCAATCCAGGAGAGGTTTGAAGCTATAGTGAGCTTCGATTAGTCATTAGCCCTTGCGATATTGCTGAGATTTGCATAAAGTTCAGCTTTCCCAACTTAAATCCCGCCTTTGGTCACGCTCCTCGCCCATGCCGGCATTGCCCAACAGTCCCCTGCCCATTTAGCTTCTCATCACTTTTCTTCCATTGAAAAATGAATGGCTTCCATTGTTTCATCGTCCCACATCGTCTTCAGTTAACACGGGCCGTTAGTGTACAACAATGGTTGCCACTATCTGGCCAAGTTGCAAAGACGGGGAAACCCCCGCTTCTAAAGTCTGATTTTGAACCTAATCCTAAACTAATTTTTTACCCATACATCTTGACGATATAGCCAATTTTGACTTCGCAGCTTGGCCATAGTGGGAACCCACAACAATGTATTCCTGCAGGCTGGTTAGATGTCTTATTGTACCGCTGTTTCTACAATTTAACAGAACATCAGTAAACCAAGCTGGAAAGCACATTTATTGTATGCCTACAGCGTTAACTTGTTGGGCAAGCAGAAAGTCCTGCAAACAGCATCTGAATAGGCAAAAAGTAAGATGTCATTGACAAAGTAAACCATAAATCAATTTTGGGATAGCTCTGTTAATGAGAACCATGCTGAGGCCCCCGACACTGACGTGGCTGAGCTCTCAGACACAAGCCATGGACCACATGAGAGCTTTCAATAGTCTGATTGAAGTGCAGCTAAAACTGCTGTGTGTAATGACATAGCCTAACAGATAGTGATTTTAGGGTAGACCTTGCTATACCACCACCACCTTCATCAGCTTCACCACCATATGTCCAGTCCTGACAATACTGTAGGGATGCCTGATGATAATGTATATACCTAATATTGGCCATCATATCTGTATCGTCTGCACAAACAAATCATGGCAAAAAAAGGTGATTATCTGTTTTGGTCCAGAATTTTCATATCAAGTGCATCTGTACTGACAACATTTAGGGGTTTCTTTAGCAGACATTTAAGAGATCCACTGGCAAATTTGAAGTGCACAGCCGTTATGGGTAGTTTAATGGTATTCACTCCTGGGGACATCCTAAAAATATATTTCTAATGCTTAGGGGGTTGCCCAATGGCCACGTTAATCTTGTTAATTTCGTATGAAGACCCCCAGGCACCTCTGCATTTTGAACTGTGACAATACTTTCAAAGCCACAATACAGACCACGAGGAGATGATGGTATAGGAGGAAAACTAATGGGCATCAGCCAAGAACATTGCAATTTCCCAGAGCATGTTCGACATACTTTCCATCAGCTCTTAGAATGGATTATATCACACAGCGAGATTAAAAGACAACACAGCTAGATGCATGAATGTATATACTGTGTTCTACGGTATTTTAGTTAAAGCCAACTCCGACATTGCTCTTCCTAATATTTATATATTTCTTTTACTTTAGATTGTGTATTGTTGTGAATTGTTAGATACTACTGCACTGTTGGAGCTAGGAAGACAAGCATTTCGCTACACCCGCAATAACATCTGCTAAATATGTGTATGTGACCAATACAATTTGATTTGATTGGATTTGATAAAGCCTTGACAAAGACAACTGTACTTGACCCATTAACAGCTGGGTTACTATCCCACAGCAATCTGACTAGAAATATACAATTCAACACAGCTGCCTAGCACAAGAAGAAAACAGGAACAGGTGAACAGCAACAGCCAATGTCTTAACAAACTGGGTCTCAAAAACTGGTTTGCTTTCATATTTAATTATATACAACCAATGTCAGAAAAACTAAGGATACCATCGAAAAGAGAGATTCTCTACTCTGAGAAGAAGTAACCCCTCTATGGAGTTCATGACATCCTGTCTCTTCCTCCTCCCCATCACATTTCTAAGATGTTACAGTTTGTTTGATATGTAGAATATCACTGAGTCGGGCAGGATTATTCAACACTGAGGGTGAAAGAGAGATTTACAGTACTATAAATGATTGATAAGCAAACTCAGCCTAGGCCTACCACTAATCTGGAACAACAGCACATAATATCAAGATGTGATTTAGTCTGAAAGGTTAACAGCTAGATCAAAATGCATTAATTGACTTGCCTTGACTTCAAACATTAATAGGGTGTGTGTGTGTGTGTGTGTGTGCATGTGCGAATGTGTGTGTGTGTGGAATGATTATAGACGGAACAAAGAAACAGGCAGTTACCCGAGGGAAATGTGCCAGGGAGGTTTCTTTGTTATTGGCAGGTCAGCTGTCTCCATACCATTATAGGGTCCTCTCATTCAACACACACACAGACACACACACACACACACAAACACAAACTCACACACACACACACAGAATGGGCCAAAGGGGTATAGCCATACAAACAGTCTTTGTATACAAGTGCAAGTAACTGGATATACTGGGGATATCAAGCTCTTTCAATTAGGCTTTTATTAACGTGGGGTTAGATGATATTGAAAACAACAGCTGGGGGAGACTCAGTATGCATTGGAAGAGAATTGTTCAAGCATGACATCAGAACCACTAAAGCATACCCTCAGCAGTGTATTCAGCACAACCATCTTCAAGCAACTAGCACAACCAGCACTGTTAGTGTGTAGCCTATATGATATTGATGCCAACAGTATTCATTAAACATAGGGTACTATGAGAAACATTGTGATGAAAGTCAATACGGTACTTAAAAATTGTTGCACGACTGCATGTCTGCTCATCTATCAACTATCCCTTTCAGTACTAACATTCTGACCATCACATTTCAGGAATTGACATCCCACTGGGCACAGAGTTATTTCAGCGTCTAGTTTTGATTTAGATGTGGTTGTGTTGTCAACTAACGAGAGTTCAACATGACATGAACAAAAATGTGACCATGTCGTTGGATTGAGGTTAAAAGTTGTTTGGAAAAAAAATGACGAAATTCCCTTATTTTGATGACTTTTTGCAAATCCAATCCGTTTTCCACATTGATTCAATGTCATAAACGTAGATTTCTTTGTTGTTGAAATTACTTGGAAACAACGTTGATTCAACCTGTTTTTGCCCAGTGGGATGAGAAATTCACATTTGAACTTGAACCCAAAACTAGCAGTAACCATGCTGCACGAGCTCATTCAGATTACAAAATCACTCACAAAAACTAAGTGAACAAGCATTCACTTCAGTGATATGGTGACAATTAAGAAGGCCAGTAATCAATATGGGATAGACTTGAAATGAAAAGCATTGGATTTCAGTTGGAAGGAATATAGGCCAGTCAAGTAAAATGGGACTGGATACAATGTGGAGACTGGGGACTATTTGCTTGGCTGATACAGCTGATCCATAATTCATCAGCAGAAAAAGAAGCAGTATGACTTTGCCGCTTGGCGGTTACGCAGCAGGAACTGGCAGTATTGTATTTATTTATTCATTCTGTTTGATGGAGCATGGGCTTGTAACGATATATGCTCACATACTTATGCATGCCACTTACTCAGAAACGCAACTGATAGCCTAAAGTTATGTACTGTGATTAACATGTGCATACATCACATTCCGATAGGAATAAACATGTGAAAGAGTCAGAGCTGTATGGGAGAGATTGGGAGCAAGCTACTGAACAGCAGTGAGCACACTACACAACACAGTAGCCTACATTCACTAGCCTAACAAAAAAACGAAATACAGTACTAAACAGACAGGCTGCCACGAGGGCCCACTGAATGTAATCAATAATAAAACCCTGGTTCAAATGGCATGCTCAGTGCGACCTTTCGACGGCATTGAGATGGGTAAGTGCAGCTTGGCAGATGGGAGTATTCAGAGTGGAGAGCAGTTTCCAAGGATACAGCCACTGCAGAGAAAGGAAAAGTGCATCTGGTACACAAGTGCCACAGAAATGCTCAAATGAGTGTTTAATGGGGAATGTACCAGGGCAGAGGTGACCTTTCTGCAGGTCCACAGTCACAGATAACACAGCAGAAATCATTGGAATTTTACTTGAGTCAAAAAATACTATTTAAACAGGAACCACAATCAATCTTCACCACTACCGCTGGCAAACTTCCAGCAAAATATTCCTGGACTGTCTTAAAAGAGGGCTGTAGTCGGAAGGATATGATACTTCTCCAGTATCTCCAAAGAGGTTTCTTATTCTGTAAATACAATACACCATGTCTGACAACAATGTAACCCAGTGCCGATAAATTGCCAGCCAAACTCAATTGTGCAACTAAGTCCATTCAATACACATTAAGCAGAATCTGATATGAAAAGTATTTAGATATGTACTCTTATTTTGATCACAAGGTTGCATATTCAATGGCCAAAATGAATTGGAGAATTTTGATCATGGGAACATTTTCTCCTCATGTGGCTTGGAGTGGTGAAAAGCAATTCTGTCGGGCCACGTCACTCGTGTAATTAATAGATTGGCTTTCACTCCAAATGACAAGAGAATGCTACAACATGGACATTGATTCACCCCATGAGGGGTGAGGGGAACAGCAATTTCTCTTCAATGAGATGTGATCAAACAGACTAGTACGCCTTACATGGCAAAATGTTTAACATGTGTGCTTTCCAATGTGCTGGCTCAGCTCTACTGATATAGATGGCAACGATGAAAGATGTATGTGTCATATTCATCTGCACTGTAAAAATTATAAATATATATATATATATATATATATATATATATATATATATATAGTTGTTTCAACTAATTATTATTAAGCAACTGGTTCCACTGTTTTTTTTAGTTTACTCAACTTTTCCTTCCAAGTGTTACCTGAAAGAAAACATTTATTTGGCCCTTACTCCAACTTGAGAAAACTTTGGCCAAAATTCAGTCCATTTAAAATTATGTATTTGCTCAACTTGTCTCATATGTTCATTCAACTACTGTATATATTATTATTATTATTTGGGCATCTTAACTAAAAAAAAGGCTGTGCAACTGGTTACACACACACAAACAGTGCTTTTAACATACAATGTTTTCAATTTACATATTTGACACACTTTGACATCCATGATTACATTGTGCATCTTCATTTCTACAGTAATTATTATTTAACATGTCCTTACCTGGGATTTGAAATCACAACCTCTTGGTTCACGGCATTCCGATCTTCCTGGTACACCACCATGTCTGTGTCCATTTTCAGTTAATCTGACTATTCGATCATCATTTAGTATGTAGTATTTATTAGGATCCCCAATTAGCTTCTTCTTGGGTTCCAAACAGGAAACTACAACAAATAAAATAGCTAATATACATAAATATACATACATAGAACTACATTTACATTACAATTTAGCCATTCAGCAGACACTCCCATCCAGAGCGATCCACAGCTAATGCATCTTAAGATAGCCAGGCGAGACAACTACATATCATAGTCATTTCCCAACCACATATCACATACATATCACAAACATAATACAATACATAATACAATACAAAATGCATAAAAATGTCTATGTGTCTCTTCACAGTCCCCGTCCTAAGGTGTTCTTTTATCTTTTTTGCTAGCTTGAGTTACCTGGGGTGGCAGATAGTTCCATTTAGTCATGGCTCTATTTAATACTGTGTGTTTCCTAGCCTCTGACCTGGACCTGGGGACCGTGAAGAGACCTCTGGTTGCATGTCTTGTGTGGTACCGATGAGTGTCCGAACTGTGTGTCAACTGCTTGAACAGACAGTTCAGTACCTTCAACACATCACACCTTACACAAAGACCAATAGTGATGCAGTCAATCTCTCCTCAACTTTGAGCCAGGAGAGATTGACATGCATGTCATTGATATTTGCCCTCTGTGTACATCTAAGTGCAATATGTGCTGCAATTTGCCTATGTCCTTCTTTTTTGTCGCACCTGACCACACAACTGGACAGTAGTAGAGTATTAGTATTAGTAGTATTAGTATTAGAGACAGAATTAGGGCCTGTAGGACCTGTCTGGTTGACTGAGATATCAAGTAAGCAGAGCAATGGCTTATCATGGACAGACCTCTTCCCATTTTAGTAACCATTGAGTCTATATGTTTTGACCATGATAGCTTACTATCTAGGGTGACACCCAGCAGTTTAGTTTCTTCAACTTGCTCAATAGCCACATTATTCAATAATAGATCCAGATGATGTTTAGGGTTGAGCGAGCAATTTGTCCCAAAAATTACGTTTTTAGTTTTTGAGATACTGTATTTAGCACCAGCCAATTGCTAGTTACCCATTCTAAAACTGACTGGAGCTCTATGTTAAGGGTATCAGTTATTTATTTCACTGTTGCAGCCGACGTGTATACTGTTGAGTCGTCAGCCTACATGGACACACAGGGTTTATTTAAGGTCAGTGGAAGGTCATTAGTAAACACAGAAAACAATAATGGTCCAAGCCGGCTGCCCTGCAGTACACCACACTCAACCAAATTTGAATTAGAGAGGCTTCCATTAAAGAAAACCCTCTGTGTTCTATTGGATAGGTATCTGTCGATCCATGATAAGGCAGAAGATGTTAATCAGTTTTCAGCAATATGTTATGATCATTGACATTGATACCAAAGGCTTCACTGAAGTCCCTCCAAAACAGCTCCCACAATCGTCTTATTATACATTTCTTTCAGCCAATCATCAGTCATTTGTGTCAGTGCCGAGCGTGTTGAGTGCCCTTCCCTATAAGCGTGCTAAAAGTCTGTTGTTAATTTGTTTTCTGTCAAATAACATTGTATCATTGATTTGATTTACTTATTTACTTATTTTAGTTATTTTTTTTTGTCTAATGTTGGTGGGGCATATTACTCTGTTTTAATATTACTCATTAATCTCTTGAGTGTACTTTTAACAGAGCTGAGATTTACTTAAAAGTGAAACGTGTAGAAATACAGGTGAAATGAGTTATTGACACAGACATGGTGGAGTAGCAGAACGATTGGAAGGCTGTGAACCAAGAGGTTGTGAGCTCAAATCCTAGGTGAGATAATGTTGAATATTAATTTATTTATAAATTAACATGCACAATGCAATCATGTCAACATGTGTCAAATATATAAGTTGAAAACATTATATGTTAAAAGCACTGTGTGTGTAACTAGTTCCACAGCAGTTTTTGTAGGTAAGATGCACAAATAATCATTTCTAGTTGAATGATTTTCATATTATGAGACAATTAAAGCAAACACATAATTTTACGTTTTTTCTTTTTTCCCCCTTTGTTTTCTCATATTGGAGCTAAGTTTGAGCCAACTAAAAATGTTAAATTCAGGTAACACCTTGACCGTAAAGTTGAGTAAAAAGGTTTGGAACCATTTTCTTAATAATATGTAGTTGAAACAGCTAGATATTATTTTTTTTTACAGTGTGGCTTAGTATTTAGTTAAGGGTGGAGGACGGAGGGAGGGAGAGATGAGAGGCGGTGTCAGCTGCTGAGTCGGCACCCTATTCCCCTGGCTCCTCTTTCCTTACCTCCAGGAACCCAACACCGAGCCAGGCCGCCCCAGACCTATCCCGGGAATGTAAGGAATTCTGTGACATATTCACTCACCGCTTCGCACGTTCTCACCCCCACACAACGTAAACTGTGCCACCGGCTTTGAGCGCGGTGTGAGGGTGTGACCACCTAGCCTCCACAGAGTGATTTGTGATGCCATAGGCGTCCATAAAGGTAATCATGCTGATGGAGACTCTCAGGGATGGGATGGCACACCGCTGTGGGTGTGAGTCATCGATACACCGATTCTGTCATTGTGCCAGCAGACCAAAGTTTACATAATCTCTGTCTATCACGGCCTCTACAGAACAGACAGGATGTCCGCATTCAAAACTGAGGGGATAACTGTAATGAATTGAATTAAAGTTGACTGTAATCAAGGCCTGCTGAAAACGTCTCAAATGTTCAATAATGCTAATCAAGGCCCGCATCCACAAAGCGTCTCAGAGTAAGTGTGCTGATCTAGGATCAGGTCCTCACCTGTCTTTACAATCGTATTTATTATGATCTAAAAGGCTAAACTGATCCTAGATCAGCACTCCTACGCTGAGAGGCATTGTGGATACGGGCCCTGATCTTTATCTAAATCTAATAGTGTTTTACCATTTTAGTTTTAGTTCGGAAAGCTAATTTATTATATCAAAATCTGTGTTTCTTTTGGTGACATTCTTAAAATTCAGTTCAAGCTCTTGACAGTCCCCATATTACAACAAGTAGCAATGGATCCAAGTCAAATTCATACTCCACCTTGTTGTCCAAATAGAACTCATTGGATTTTTATTTAATAGTAAGCATATTTGTCAGAAAGCACTGTTGGATCACAGTCAAAGGGCAATGCTTGACATTGATGAAAAAGGCTTGGGGTAGCACTGTGAAATGAGCTTCCGTTCTGGGCTGCGTGAGTCACTGTTGTGAACATCGCCATCTGGTGTGGAACAGGTGGAAAGACAACACACCCTGTCCAACAGATGATAATTCACTGCATTGCAGCATTCATTGGGTCACCACCAGAATACTGCTTGACTGAGCATCAACTTTGTCCTTTTTTTAAAAAGGACATTAAAAAGTATTTTGCAGACAACCTTTCCTTAATTGGAGCACGAACATAAGCAGATTTACTTTATCAAGCCAATGTATCATGCATTGTTTTAGTAAGAGGACACTGTGTCAGCCCCTGCATTGCAGGCAGTGAGTCTCAGTGGAATATAAAACATGAAAAAACTGCCCAGGAGCATCTACAAGAGGGAGCTACATTAGGCCTAAATCTGTTTAATACGGCAGTTTAATTGCTGTAACTGTTGTTCCCTCCCTAAAGATAACTAATTTGTGTTCATTTATCTCTTCCATTTGATATTACACAGAGAAGTTGTAGACATTTTACAAATGAAATGGATTGTGAGTAATTCATTGAGAAGGGTGGGACTGGAGTCATCCCATGTGCAGCAACCAAATTCCTTGATTACATCGGAAGCAACGAGTGCTGTGTATGTGGGTTTGTGGGCACTCTGATTGGTCTGCAAGCTGGGCTTGTCTCTCTACGTCAGCACGGAGGAGGAGAGTGTGAGGGTAAGGACGACAGGGAGGGTCTGATACAGACAGTTTCTCTACCAGTAGAGATACATCAGTGTGTCGAACACAGCAGACAGTTAGCTGCTGGACATACAGTGAGGGAAAAAAGTATTTGATCCCCTGCTGATTTTGTACGTTTGCCCACTGACAAAGAAATGATCAGTCTATAATTTTAATGGTAGGTTTATTTGAACAGTGAGAGACAGAATAACAACAAAATAATCCAGAAAAACGCATGTCGAAAATGTTATGAATTGATTAGCATTTTAATGAGGGAAATAAGTATTTGACCCCCTCTCAATCAGAAATATTTCTGGCTCCCAGGTGTCTTTTATACAGGTAACAAGTTGAGATTAGGAGAACACTCTTAAAGGGAGTGCTCGTAATCTCAGTTTGTTACCTGTATAAAAGACACCTGTCCACAGAAGCAATCAATCAATCAGATTCCAAACTCTCCAACATGGCCAAGACCAAAGAGCTCTCCAAGGATGTCAGGGACAAGATTGTAGACCTACACAAGGCTGGAATGGGCTACAAGACCATTGCCAAGCAGCTTGGTGAGAAGGTGACAACAGATGGTGCGATTATTCGCAAATGGAAGAAACACAAAAGACCTGTCAGTCTCCCTCGGCCTGGGGCTCCATGCAAGATCTCACCTTGTGGAGTTGCAATGATCATGAGAACGGTGAGGAATCAGCCCAGAACTACACGGGAGGATCTTGTCAATGATCTCAAGGCAGCTGGGACCATAGTCACCAAGAAAACAATTGGTAACACACTACGCCGTGAAGGACTGAAATCCTGCAGCCCCCGCAAGGTCCCCCTGCTGAAGAAAGCACATATACATGCCCGTCTGAAGTTTGCCAATGAACATCTGAATGATTCAGAGGAGAACTGGGTGAAAGTGTTGTGGTCAGATGAGACCAAAATTGAGCACTTTGGCATCAACTCAACTCGCCGTGTTTGGAGGAGGAGGAATGCTGCCTATGACCCCAAGAACACCATCCCCACCGTCAAACATGGAGGTGGAAACATTATGCTTTGGGGGTGTTTTTCTGCTAAGGGGACAGGACAACTTCACCGCATCAAAGGGACGATGGACGGGGCCATGTACCGTCAAATCTTGGGTGAGAACCTCCTTCCCTCAGCCAGGGCATTGAAAATGGGTCGTGGATGGGTATTCCAGCATGACAATGACCCAAAACACACGGCCAAGGCAACAAAGGAGTGGCTCAAGAAGAAGCACATTAAGGTCCTGGAGTGGCCTAGCCAGTCTCCAGACCTTAATCCCATACAAAATCTGTGGAGGGGAGCTGAAGGTTCGAGTTGCCAAACGTCAGCCTCGAAACCTTAATGACTTGGAGAAGATCTGCAAAGAGGAGTGGGACAAAATCCCTCCTGAGATGTGTGCAAACCTGGTGGCCAACTACAAGAAACGTCTGACCTCTGTGATTGCGGTTTGCCACCAAGTACTAAGTCATGTTTTGCAGAGGTGTCAAATACTTATTTCCCTCATTAAAATGCAAATCAATTTATAAAATTTTTGACATGCGTTTTTGTGGATTTTGTTGTTGTTATTCTGTCTCTCACTGTTCAAATAAACCTACCATTAAAATTATAGACTGATCATTTCTTTGTCAGTAGGCAAACGTACAAAATCAGCAGGGGATCAAATTCTTTTTCCCCTCACTGTACTAGCTAGCTGCTACATTTGAATAGGAATCAACAAATGTGTGCAGAGTGAACACACACGCAATACACTTACCGCTACATGAATCACAGCAAAACTGTGTTTATAGAGTCATTTACAGATTTTAACGAGAAACAAAACACACATATTGTACAAAGAATATGAAATCCGTTTGCAAGTAGTCTCGTCCACCAGCCGGTTCTCTCTGCAGTAAGAATTAGCCTGGGTGGGGACAAGGTTAGTTGGAAAGTAATATAATAGGACTTGATGGTATGGCATCTTCTCTAGTTAAATGTTCATAATCATTTTCCATACGGCCAGTTCCATACATAGGAACAATGGCTATTGAGATGGGATTGTTAGTGCTTGTGTCTTTCAGCCAGACACTTCCTCTGGGGGAGAAGTAGTCCTAATGTCTTTCAGCCAGACACTTCCTCTGGGGGAGAAGTAGTCCTAATGTCTTTCAGCCAGACACTTCCTCTGGGGGAGAAGTAGTCCTAATGTCTTTTAGCCAGACACTTCCTCTGGGGGAGAAGTAGTCCTAATGTCTTTTAGCCAGACACTTCCTCTGGGGGAGAAGTAGTCCTAATGTCTTTTAGCCAGACACTTCCTCTGGGGGAGAAGTAGTCCTAATGTCTTTTAGCCAGACACTTCCTCTGGGGGAGAAGTAGTCCTAATGTCTTTCAGCCAGACACTTCCTCTGGGGGAGAAGTAGTCCTAATGAGGCTGATCCCGGGTGCCCTTCAAGTGCCACGCTGGAGTGTAGAAAACTATGCTGTTTTAAAGATGCTATTTTTAATGTTGTCAGAGTGTAAGACTGGCAGCACTGAATGCTGCGAGGCCCTTTAGATGCTGTTTATATCCCCTGAGTCTGTCAACACTTGTAATCATACTGCAGATGCCTGACCCAGGGGCTGACACTGGTAACAACCCCCCACATCCCCTTCCCCAGAACTCAAGTACCTACATTCCTCACCAAGAATGATTCAGCATATGAATGATACAACAGAATTGATATTTATTCATATGCACTATTCTAAGACTGCTCCTTCATCAAATATATAATGTTTGTTCTGTTCTATTATGGAGTGTTTGAGGACTGAGTTCTGTGCAAAGGTTACAGAATAACATGCCATTGCTGATGTACTATACAGCTGCAACTGAATTTGGTGTTTTCAATATACATTCAACAAGTAGCCACTTCCTGTACAAAACATTTACAATTTGGATACAATGCTTCACCGTGTCGGCTAGGCTATATCACAGATATTTACACACAAGGCCAGCTCAGTTCTGGGACCGGAATATGCCTACCTCACTCAGAGAAACACTGATGGACTTGAGTCTGTGGTGAGACACTTCCTTAAGACCCTTCGTGATTGTTTTTCTACCGCCTCACATCCCCCCAGCAATTAGCATTGTGGCTGCCTGGTGAGTGCACAAAAAAAGTAACTGAAAGCGTACACTTTTAAAGAGGAGTCTTAGACAACAAACTCCGGAACACACTGATCAAGTGACTGGTCTGGCCCACTTTGGTCCGCCTGAGGGCTGGAGCGGTGGCTGCTGTGGTCAGAACTGTTTGGTGCCCAAAGACATCAGACCTAAGGCCATTTCTGAGTTGCAACAACACCACGCTGACACATCCTCAGTACCGGCGGATATCCGAAACACTTATGAGCCAGACAATCCATATTTAGCAGAGGGTTGTATGTGCATATATACAGCACCACCTATAGAGTGCAAATTACACTATCCGGTCTAGCAGTACTAAATGAATTGGTAAACAATCAATTAAATTCAACGATTCAATATTCAATACAAAATATTGGTGTGATTGCTGTGTGATCATCAGGGTTGTGCCTCTGTAATAAAAACTGTGGAAACCTTTGGACAATCATCCTATTGCAAATTATTTAGTAAAACTTAACTTTAAAAAGTTGAAATGCCTAAAACTTGTGATTTCCAAGGATATTCCTAATGTGAATACTAAGAAATACATGCACTGGATGCACGCGGTAGATGAACGCGGGTAGTGGCCCCTGTAAAAGCATCTTCCTGTCATCTGAGCCTCTATTAAAGGAAAGAAGTAAAAGTCAAACGATGAAAGTCTGTGTGGTCAGACAGCCAAACCAAACCAATGTAAAGTAGGGTTCAATGAGACTGTGACCAGTAACAACATCAATATCCAGCAACAGACCTAGATATTTAAATATATGTTTTTTAGGGGATTTATTTATTTATTCCAATGTAAACAATGTAAATAACAATGTCAAAGGCTGCAGAACCTCCATATAAGGACAGACTGTCTACACTAGGAGCCCCTCTCAAACTGACACTCAGTAGTCTTATGCATAATGATAGGAGTTACACTAGTGGTTTAAAGAGAAAAAAGTTGTCCAATTCCGATCTCTTCTACTACATGCTCACAGTAAGTAGCACACAGATGACCACACTGCTTTAGTGCCAAGTAAATAAAGACTCAGTCTTAAGACTGAATGGCTGAATTATTTGTTGAATTTTACAGCAAATACCCTGCCCCTGGTAGATGATTTACATGGTGGTTACACTGGCACTAGGCAGGTAATTACATTGTTACATGTAATTAGCAAACCTTGTCACAGAATGTTTTGAATGGGTAATTACACTGGAAATCTTTTCATTAGATATTCACTCTTTAATTAAACTGTAATTCATTATGTTTAATACCCATAACCTCCAGTTATTGATTAAATGGTAAATGTCGTGCCATATAGTGTATTTATTTGCAAAACCCATTAGCTGTCTGCCTTAGCAGAAATAACAGTCATGTTTGCTCTTACTGCCCAAAATATTATGATTGACTTTGTTTGGGTACATATAGTGGTCAGTGAGCGTGCTATTTCCCCTTTCCTGTACCGAGTTAAAAAGAGCTAGAAGTCTATATGGATAAGGGCCAATGCACATTTCTGATAGGTTTGCCCTAGATCAGTTTAGTATAGTCTTGTCTCTCTAGCCTCAGACTGTCAGACTGTCTGGTCACACCAACTATCAAAGTTTTACATTCTGTATGCTATTGAAATACATTTACCTGTGAAAGAGAGCGTGATGTTATGACCGCAAGATGACCGGGGCTGATATTTTAGTCTGAACCGTAGGCAGTGTTGTAGGAGTGGAGGAATGTGACCGCAAGCCCTTTACACTCATGGCTGCAAGCATTCCATCCTAAGTCTGGGTCCAGGGATATGGACAATCACTAGATAGGTCCACTGCGTGACAAACCACACCCGACTGTCTGCCACCCACCCACAAACTAGGAAATGACAACCCTCGAAAGTGGTGCTCGTTCAGAAGTCTCGTTATAAGAGAAAATGAGTGAGTTGTGATTGCTTCCAGCCGTCGTGTAGGCGGGCTGGGGACCTGTCACGTTCATGTCACTCGCCAGGTCACCAGGCCATCTGAAACTTACCCAGTAGGATAAGTCACATAGTGCCACCTGCTGGATCACTGGCTTCTGTGGAATTGTGGATGTCACCCAAGTCTGGGCCTGCAACAGTGATCGAAGTTATCAGTACACTACATACTGCTCTGGTCATGTGACAAATGCAACTCTAAATGTAAAGAAAATAGCTATGTCTTCTCACCCTAGACCCTGATGTGCATCAGTGGAGGCTGGTGGGGGGAGCTATAGTAGGACAGGCTCATTGTAATGGCTGGAATGGAATTAATCTAACGGAGTCCAACATGTGATTTCCATATGTTTGATGTGTTAGATAACGTTCCATGTATTCCATTCCAGCCATTACAATGAGCCCGTCCTCCTACAGCTCCTCCCACTAGCCTCCTCTGATGTGCATATCATGAATGATGATCATAACGCAGGAGCTCCCTCTAGTGTCAGTCCTTCAACATATGCAAAGGAAATTATACAAATTCAAATTATTTCACAACAGTTCAAACATGGAAACCATCAACTTTTTCAGTACAGAAACATGGCTAACCAGCTAGCAAAAGAAAGTTGTTCTTGCTCACGTGACCACCTTTACCAATAGCCCAATCGGTGGGGCAGATGCCACTAATATTCCTTTTACATTGTTTGTCATCTAACTGGAATGTATGCAGCTGGCTATACACTTGTGTCCCCATCTTTCCATAGAATGGTCACATTAGTTTGTAGGCCAAACCATTCGGACACAACAGATGCTTTTGTGAGAAGACCGATTTTCGGGATGTCTCATGGTCTGACACTAATGGTCGGCCACCTTCCACCGCAATTGCGGAAGGCCGACATAGGCAGAAATGGTGATTGAGACGCAGCCCATGCACACACAAAAATAGAAATCTCTACCTTAAGCTGACTAAATTTGATGGGGATTTTTTATTATGTTACTTAGATTGATGCACGGGTGGAAATCGACACCCTTGCAGCCTGAATGGAGGATGTTTTATGTACGAGCCGGTCGCCGGCGCATAGCCGGCTGCATACATTCCAGTTGGACGCAGATGACAAACGACATAAAATGAGTAATAGTGCCATCTGCCGGCCGGTAGGGCTAATTTACCAATAACCACCTCAAACATTTCTGCCAGCGCAAACCTTTTATACAGTGGTGGGAAAAGTACCCAATTGTCATACTTGAGTAAAAGTAAAGATACCTTAATAGAAAATGACTCAAGTAAAAGGGAAAGTCACCCAGTAAAATACTACTTGAGTAAAAGTCTATAAGTATTTGGTTTTAAATATACGTAAGTATCAAAAGTAAATGTAATTGCTAAAATATACTTAAGTATCAAAAGTAAAAGTAAAAGTATAAATCATTTTAAATTCCTTATATTAATCAAACCAGACGGCACAATTTTCTTGTTTTTAAAATTTACGGATAGCCAGGGGCACTCTAACACTCAGACATAATTTACAAACAAAGCACCCCCTAAAAAAAATTTTTTTTTAATTTTTTTTTAAAAAGCTACAAAAAAAATTATTTATGTTTAGTGAGTCTGCCAGATCAGAGGCAGTAGGGCTGACCAGGGATTTTCTCCTGATAAGTGTGTGAAATTGACCATTTCTGTGTCCTGCTAAGCATTCAAAAGGTAATGAGTAGTTTGGGTGTCAGGGAAAATGTATGGAGTAAAAAGTACATTATTTTCTTTAGGAATGTAGTGAAGAAAAAGTAAAAGTATTTTTTTTAAAGTACTTTACACCACTGCTATTATATTGCACTTGCTTAAAATGTCAATTGATGTAGCTAAACCTGTACAACTCTAATGAAATTAATTAAGTTGATATCGTTCATTCACACAACAAAAGCCTAATTTAGCTAATCTAATTTTGGCAATATTAAGACCTGAAACAGACACCACACATAACAACTTCAATAACATAATTTACTATTTTAATTATAATAACGCACCAAATTGTTTTTGTTAAACACAAAACCTCTCGAATTGTTAATTGATTAATGACTGTTGATTCACGTTTAATGTTACTTGGTATAATCTGATCCTAGTCTTGTGGTTACAGATTCGTGAAAGTTGCATTTCTTCCCAGCAGATTCGCCATTTGTCGCCATTTCTCGACATCTCACACAGATCGAACAAGGAGAGCGTTAGTTATAAATATCTTTGAGATTATCTCAATTGTATTCTCGTTGCATCCTCTCGCCTCGTCTCCTCTAAATACATTGGATGAGAAAGCCAGCGGTCCCGCCCCTCTGACTTTCTTCTCCAATGGGTTTTGAGAAGGAGACGAGGAGAGAGAACGCGACGAAATATAATTGAGAATCTCCGTTTTACACTTGTGAAGAACAAGAAACGACGAATCATCGAATCTCAATCGTCAGATTTGTAATCACATTTTCGGGCGGGCTGATTGAAAGTTTGTTTTCGTGGACAAGTGACCACTGTTGAAAATCTGCATTGTATGTTGTATGGCTACTTTTATGATACGATCAGTAAAACATTTGAGCAATAATATAATTTTGACAATCGCTAAAGAAAATAAAACTGATATGGAGCGACCATCGAGGTTTGTAACCAAAGCTTACCTTCTTTATTAGCTAAGCTTAGCTAGCTACAGTAGCTTGCTAATGTAACGCTATCCAGAACGAGCTGACAACACAGACTAGTTTATTGCTTTGCTTGGTCTTAAGTCTCTTAAATCCCTGACTTACATTGTGGGAGGCAACCCGTCTGCCAAATCTCGTTACTTATAAGGTGTGTGTGTGTGTGTGTGTGTGTGTGTGTGTGTGTGTGTGTGTGTGTGTGTGTGTGTGTGTGTGTGTGTGTGTGTGTGTGTGTGTGTGTGTGTGTGTGTGTGTGTGTTTTGTTGACAGGAAGACAAAGCTTGTAAATTATTCAGATTTCCAGGACTTGGATGATGGTATGTCAAATCCAATGTATTTCATTAATTTGTGGTGTAAATAGCCAGAGTTGGTGTTGCAATTCCCTTCTCCTTTTATGGTTTGTATGTAATCATGTGTCCCACTGTTTTTGATCATGAGAAACAGATGAGGATTTTGCCTCTGTAAAAGCACCACCCAGCAAAAAAGCCAAGGATAATGTGAAGGAATCAGCGCAGGAAAAGAGCAAGAAACCTTCAAGCAAGGCCTCCAGTCAAGAGACTGGCTCACAGCCCATAGGCCGCAAGGACAGGTAGGAAGTGGAATCAGAAACAAGCAGAAACAACCCTTAAAGGGTTTACTAAACAACACCATATGTTACTTGTTTCTTTGTTCCTCAATAAATCTGTTGTGGAGACAAAAGGTATAAAACATTCTTAACAGTTTAATAGTGTGTGGCAGCGGCTATGCAAACAGAAGCATGCACGCAGAACACAGAACACAGACGCACTGAATGTCCTTGTTGCCCTCAGTCAGTGCCCCTTCACCTTATTCTACATAGTGACAGATAAACAATAACAAATACCCAGTTGCAGGCAGTATTAGGGACACTGTGTCTAGATGGTGTATGTAATGACATCAGGCTGACCACTGGCCCAGAGCAGAACTCCGTAAATCAGTGCTCAAACTCAAATGAGTCTTTTAGCCAGACGCGTTGCTTGTGATCTGCCATGCATCAAATCACAAAAAGCAACAAGGTGTGGTGAATCATTGGCAAGGTCTCTGAGGCCAGTGGCAGTAGGGGTGTTTTGATGTGTCATGGTGATACAAAGAGGCAGTCACTATGAATGTAACCTTATGATGAATCTGCTCTATGTTGATCAGTATTGTCTGTGAAACTTCAGCACTGTCAACTTTGTCACATGTCCCTTTGAGAGGGCCTTTATTGTAAAAATATGCTAACATCAGAATTGTACCTGTGTTTTTCAGGAAACCATTGGATGAGAAGCTGTATGACAGAGATTTGGAAGCAGCTCTTACTCTGTCGTTGCTTAAAACCACAGAGAGAAATGAGGAACAATGTTCTTATAATCCAGGTTTGCATTGGACTGTTGATTCTTTACAACTTGTGTTTGAAACATGTAATACACTTCCAAATTGCTGTTTGGCTCATTGGTAGTTTTATCAAAATGTGCACATACATACAGTAGAGAATGGATGACTCACATGTCTCACTCACTGTCAACAATTATTTGCAAAACATTTTTTGGGGGGATTCTATTTATTTGTAGAAAAATATGTCAAGAATCAACCGCAAAGAGATGGTGAAAATCTGGATCCCTCATTACGCCTTTCCAACTGCAGTGTGGACATCAACCTTTTGGGTATTTATTTTTTATGTCTCAAATGCATGGGTGGTGATGCTACACATGCCCACCACTGACAAATCTATTTAATATAATTGGATCCCATGCTATTGCATCTCACAGACACTAGTGATCCCTTTGTGATAAGATAATCTCCTCCCTTAGGCCTTGACCAGATCACGAATGATCAGGGATCCCCTTGCGCCCCCTCCAGACAGAGGAAGGCAGCCTCCAAGGCTACAGAGCAGCAAAGGAGCATGCTGAAGGATGACGATGAGGACTACCAGCCCAAAGGGACACCAGGTTGTCATAGCAACCCAATGGCATAGGCTCTTTGTGTTTCTACATTCCAGGTGTATTTCATGACACACATTTGTTGTGTACTGTATACTGAATATTTCTTTCTATTCAGATTCAGAGAGCGATGCTGATTTCAGTGATCCAGCCGAAAGTGATGATGATGAATTCACAGTAAAGAAACCAGAGAAAAAGAAAACTACCACGAAAGAGAAGACGGCTAAGAAGGAGCAACCAAAAGCTAAACCGCAGGTGGCCTCAAAGGAAGAAAAGCAGCCTTCAAAACCATCGAAAACCAAACCACATTTGACAGGTACTTAATAGCTTTAAGAACTACTTTTACTCTGCTTGTAGTAGAATTGTCATTCTAATAACTAAATCTCTTTATTCTCCCAGCCTGCAGAGTTTGAATCAAACTGTCCTTCTCTGCCTCACAGGGACTCCCAGTCTAAAAACTCCCACCTTAGGTAGAAGTCCAACTGCTAGGCCTGACTACGTGCCCAAGAGGCCTCCTGCCACTTCTCCTGTCTCAAGACCTGCAGTCTCTGGCAGTCCAGCAGGGGGCAGAATACCCAAGTGGAATCCTCCAGGTAAGACTGACTGAAAGGTCAAGGAGGTCATCGTAATCACATAAGCAGGTGTAGGACTGCATGTTTGGAAACAAGGTTGTGCCTTGTATTCAGGCATTTTAAGACCCAGCTCACCCATTATTTTTCTCATACAACTTGTCATCAGGTCACGTTGGAAGAAGTCCCGGCTCATCACAGAGTGCCCCAGTGAAGTCTCCAGGGCAGGGTCTAAGACTTGGACTGTCTCGCATGGTGCGGGTCAAACCCCTACACCCCAGTGTTGCTAGTCACTGACCCCACCTAGCTATCAGAGAGGAGCTCTGTGCCTCTGTGTAATTGACAGTTGACTTTCAGGATTCCTTTTGTAATCTAGATCTGTCTATTTTAATAAGAGGCATTCGAATTGTACTGTTATCTGTTATTATTCTGGTGTCATACTCCTTTTAGAACAGCTCATCTTTTGGACCATTTGACTTAACAATGGTCAGTTCCCAACTGTTACTGTTATTAGGCCTACAGCAAAGCCTTCAGATTTCAAACCCTTTTTGTCTTTTATTATTTCAGAGAGAGGTTTTTGTCTTCTGTTTGTTCAGTTTTCACTCAAACATGTAAAAGAAATGGTACAATGCACACTCTGCTGGATATAATAATCTTAAAATGCAACATGATCATTGTTAAAGTGGCAATCAGTAGTTGAATCAATAACAAAGCCGAGACCCTGCCCCTGTTTTGGTAAAAAGCTGAGGGATGACAGAGCTGTGGATGCAAGGACTGGCCATCCATGATATCAACATACGTTTTAACCATGTTTTGAGGCTATATACCCACTGGGAAAAAACTGGTTGTATATGTGATGAAGTTGAATCAACGTGGAAAACTGATTGGATTTGCAAAAAGTCAAGGTAAGGGCATTTCATATTTTTTCACCCATCTTTTGACCTAAAATGAGGTGATGACATTTGTTGTTAATTTCATGTTAGTTGACAACTAAACCAAATCGAGACGTTGAACTGAAGTCTGTCCAGCACATTTAGCAGACACTCTCATCCAGAGCGACTAGGGTTAAGTGCCTTGCTCAAGGGCACATCGACAGATTTTTCACCTAGTCGGCTCGGGGATTAGAACCAGCGACCTTTCAGTTACGGGCACAACGCTCTTAACCACTAAGCTACCTGCCGCCCCAGTAGGTAGTGTTTGTTTGCATTTAATTTATTTACAAACATTGGAGTAAAACAAAGCTTATATTTTGTTCTAATGTGGTATGACCATTGAACTAAGCTCATGAGACATGTATAAGTTACATTCTTCAAGAATCAATGGGCTAATATTAATTTTAAAAGTAAAAAAAATGGATGTAGGAGCTACAGAATGCCACTTTAAATAACGTTTTACCTTGATTTTATGAAAACCCAGTAGAATAGGCTACGTACCTGTTCTATTTGAGTTGAACATTTTGTGTCTGTTTGGCGAAAGCTTTGTACAATGTGTAAATATAAAACATTAAAGATTCTATAGGAACTATAACTTTTCATGTAGTGAACATGTTTCCAGTATAGCTTGTATAGGCCTAAAGAGTTTGTGCAATATCTCCTTGTGGTATGGAACATTGTGGACTGCTGCTTTTTGAGTGAATGATAATGCTCATTGCTCCCAAACCCAGAAATGGAAAGTGAATCACCAAACATTATCATGATTTTTAGCGTTACATAATGCATTGTTTTACGTGTTGATTTTATTGTTTAGAGCTGATCAGTCAACAGCGCGCCGCCGTCAGTCCGAATGTATCTAAATTACGACATCATGAAATCACAATGAGATGACGCGTATGTATACGTAGTCAGTTTGACCATTGCATTTGACTGAGATCAATATTTAGTTTACTCCGTTACCTTGCAGCAGTAAACACCAAACATGAGCGAAATAAATCCATTAAATGAGCGAAAGTAAGTGTGAATTCCATTTCCGATTGTGTTGATCAATTATAATTTTTTAAATCACGAATTTGCCTAATTTTCTAGTCTAATTTGCCTATTTTAGCATTCTATTGCTGTGTTATTTACTCAAATCTACTGACTGTATGCAAACATCTAAAGGGATAATGGACAAATATGGTCAAAAAACAATTGCTCACAAAAGATAATTTCACTATAATTTTTTTTTTTTTAAAGACCTGGATGTCAAAAATCTTCAGAGACTCCTTAAACCGCTGAAGTTGATGACCTTTCTGTTTCAATAGGGAAGAAATGAAAAAGAAGTTGAGGAGACTTATTGAAAACAGGAACCAACCTCTCCCTTTGTTGAAAAAGGTACTGTATTTCTCTTGACATTTACAATATAGACATTTAGCAGACACGCTTAGATCATATCTTGACCACCTGAGATCAGCGCACAATCCAACAGTCAGATTTGCCTAACAAAACTCCAGCCTTGGATCCAACCGGGCATACCACAGGAAGAAGGTAAACTTACCATCAATCTGAAGCCCTACCCCAGTTACATCTCAATCCTCTGGCAATTAAAAAAGCCCATAGATTGATCTCTTAGTAGCACAGTCTCTGTCTCTGCACAGGCTGAATTCTATGTGCAATGCTGCAATCCCAAATAAATGAAAAGTAGTTGGTATCCTCTGTGACTGGGATCTGCAGAAGGCTACCTGGGATTTGGGATAAAAAATATCTGGACCACTGGAGGACAAGACAGGAAATGTGGAATGAAATAATGCCACCACATCAAATTAACAAGAAAAGGAGAGTGGGAGACTCCCTGATCCAGTGGTGCTAATTCATTGCATGTAGCATACCAGTGAGAGAAAGCCTGAAACCAAAGGCAGGAATATGAAATGGTGAGAGATGAGGAATTCCCTCTACACGCCATGCACTCAGGAAAACATCGCCGTGCTACTAGAGATGTCGTTATACAGACTGCTCCTCTGATCAAATGTCTATTTAGGGCTGCTGGCTGCGGCAGGATATGCCACAAACTCTGGAACATGTACTGTCAACTCAGCCAGGGCTGATGATGAAAGCAAAGAAAAACACACAAGCCTCGTGGATACATCAGCACTGCAATGCCTAGAAGAAATACAAAAAAGGCCTAGGAATTTCAGTTTGAAATTGTATAATGAATCTAACTTGATAAAAGCTTTCTTTCATTGGTCCCTATTGGACTCAAAAGATACTCTCAAAGCATCACATTATACGTTTAGTTTCAGGTCAAATGCTCATGTCTGTACAATGTTCCCATATGTGGTTGCTAACGGTATCAACCAAAAATGGCCTGTTAGAGCGCTAGCCCATTGCCCTCTGCAGGGGGTGGAGGAGGTGACGTAAACCTGTCTTGGCTTACCTGGCTGACATGGAGCCAGACGGCCTGTCTCATCTCCAGCACCATGGACAGCAGACAGGGGAACAGACAGTGCAGCTCACCCCACCCCACCACACGGCGGATGTGCTGACAGATGGCTCAGAGTGGTAGACAATGCAGACAGGTCGCTTACATCATGTTCAGGGTTTAGGGGGGAGTGATAAGCCAAAGGCGTTGGGTGGTCTACAACATGCTATATATATAGACAGTCCACTGAGCAGTCATTTCATGCATGTCGATGGACATTTCTGTTGATTTATCTGTGGTGAGTGTCTGGTGTTTTCCTGGTCCTGTTGGAGGCATTCTCAACAAAGTATTTAGTTGGAAATTGGAAATGAATAAGCTTCTTCTAATCATGAAGGCTACATTTTATTATTTAAAGTGTTTTACCCCCCTCATTTTATGTTGTGGAGTTAAATCTCTACTTTACAGCACAAAGAAAAGGAAGTATGTGCATTCTCTGACCTCTTGTAGCTACGTCAAATAACCCACAAATTCCCAGAGGAATTAACCTGAAAGGTAGCCCACTCTCTGTCATTCACTTCCCATTCCTCAGCCACCGCCTGCCTGAGGTGTCTGTCTGCCTACCTGCCTGCCTGGCTGTCTGGGACAGTTGTGTCACCACCACTGCTCAGTCAAAAGGATAGAGTTCACTCTGACCAGCAAGGTTAGACCGGTTCTGACCCCTGACAGACAGACAGACAGACAGACAGCATTGTTTAGGGTAAAGCCAGCAGCACCAGATTAGTCTAGCTGTCTCTATACGCAGATAGAAGCGGATACAATCTGTGTTATAATATGGGTCCTTGGGAAAGGCCAGCTACACAGGCCAAGCCTATCTGTCCCCAGCCTGTTCTGGGACAAGAGGATGAGGATGGTGACAAGGTAAGACTCAAAACAGGGCTGATTACTAATGCCTGTCATGTCTTTGGCTTTGGATCAGCAGTGAAGAGATGGTTGTTATTGAATGCTATTAGTAATTGGCAGCTTTACCTTGGACTTGATCATAGAAATTCAAACTGCATTCAAACTGCATGAAGTGCATTTGGTTTGTGTGTGGAGGTCTAAACCATAGAGATGTAGGCTTGGCCACTGCCAGTGGCCCACTGGGTTCTAGTTCTATTGCTATGGTTAACACTCCATTGTGTGCTCTCAGGGTTGTGTTGCTATTGACGTCCGCCACAGAGCTTACGCTCCTAGCTCTGCTCCTTCCAGAGGGGTTTTCCTCTCTGTGTCTCTGTGGCAGGCTGCTAATAGGATTTAGCCTGATCCGGATTAGACCACTTGGTGATCCCTCCCTACTCCCTAGCCTTGGATGCCTCCCAGTACTAAAGTTAGAGAATAAATACCCACCCACAACAACACAGGTCTACTGGTGCACTCCATCATGCTGCAGTAAAAAAACACATTTTGTTTCCACTAGAAAATAAAAAGAGCTATCCTTTACCTGTGCTCAATTGTTTGCAGTTAGTCTAGTGTTACAAGCAAAAAAATAGTGTAAAATAATCAATGGTATTTTATGCACCGTGGACAATGACCCTTTGCCCAATTACCTCAACCCCACTGTTGGGTATAACTGCTACACTGCATTAAGAAGACACTGTCTTCATAAAAAATTACTGGGCTTAGCCTATAGCCATGAACAGATAAAGGCTGGAGGCTTTCTAGTGAGGACTGGTTGTGACTGTATAAGCTTCTTCAATATTGTGGACTGAAGCTGAAAACCATATCACCATGGAGACTGCAGCTTGTGTAAGGGCAAAAAACATATGGATGGTATATCAAAGGTGAGAGAAATACACTGGGTAGCAATGGAAAGAAAACAGCTATTTTCTGTCAGCACTGATAAAAACATGTTATGAAACGACCACTGTTATGTAGTTGTGTCTACCCCCGAGATGACTGACCGTGCCGACGTAGGCTTCAGTAGAACATACTGTATCACCCACGTCACGCGTGGGGTATGTCGGATGATTCACATGAAAGTGTAGATGCCGCTCCTCCACATCTCAAAGGATTCTCCAATCTGGATGAGCTAGCACATGGTTTGCTTTTGCCTTGTTGTGTCATTCACTTTAAATGATAAGGTGTGTGTGTACACGTTTCACTATACTTGTACCAGAAGTCCTCACATGAATAGTAAACAAGCAAACATTTTGAGAAGTGAGGACATTTTGCCAGTCCTCACTTGTTAAAAGGCTATTTTAGGTTTAGGGGTTAAGGATTAGGTTTAGGGTTAGGGAAAATAGGACTTTGAATGGGAATCAATTGTTTGTCCCCAAAAAGTCCTGACTGGTATAGTAAGACATAGGGTGTGTGTGTGTGTGTGTGTGTGTGTGTGTGTGTGTGTGTGTGTGTGTGATTAAAAACTGATCCAATGATTATACATTTGATGATCTAGTACTGTTTTTTGACAATTGGATTTTTACAACTGTGAAGATCTTTACAATTGTAAAGCTGTTGTGATTTCATTCAATATTCCATGTTTAATGTGGTTAGTGGTTATTTTGGTGGTACCTTCGTGGGAGACTAAAGTGAAGTAAGTAATTATTAACCTCAGATGTGTGGTTGCTATTCAGCAGTGCTGGTTTGAATTTAAGTTCCACAGCCGTGAGTCTTGACACGTGAGCATTGAACCAGTGTAGGTGCAGCTCATCCTCTACACGATTAGATAAAAACCGCGAAGACTGAACTCAAGGATTTTGGAATTTAAGAAAAAATTGTGTCATGCACGGGCTAGAGAGAGAGGATTTGTTGTTGTTTGAGCTAGGTCACAAACTGTCTAGGGATTTTGTATGCTGGATGACTTGGCAAATACAGTATATGGTCTGCATTCTGTAGGTTACCAGATACATAACGGTTTTACGCGCAATGGTGATTCTCATGCTTGGAAAGTTATGAATGCCGTGTCCGATGAGTCTGTGCAAAGTTGGACCGGTGAATGAATTGACAAACAATCTATACCGGGAGTCCAAGGTATCGCCTGTCGATGCGGAATAAGCTGTGACCGTAGAATACCTTAACTGGCTCTCCGACGATGTGCGCGTCAGGCTAAACA
Source organism: Coregonus clupeaformis (assembly GCF_020615455.1). NCBI lineage: Eukaryota > Metazoa > Chordata > Actinopteri > Salmoniformes > Salmonidae > Coregonus > Coregonus clupeaformis. The sequence continues at coordinate 29,611 of NW_025534871.1, forward strand.
GCTTGCACCCTCCATAATCTTCGGCTGACAAAGCTTTTTCCTAGATCTACAGTCCGTCCATTACTATTCTGCAGCACAACACTGCAGTTCCCACAGAGCCCCAACATCATTTTGATGCAAAGCGGAATATTGGTTTCTGCGCTTAATCGGGAATAAAATTGGAAGAGCCTGGGAATGTTTTCAAGCTGTGCGCTCACGTGGACCAACTAGGAGAGGCAACTCGAGTATATACAGTATATTCTGATTCTCGATGATAATTCACCCGGGTTATAACGCAATGTTTCCAGAAATTAATATCAAGGTGAGGTATAAATAATGTTATTGCTTTGTTTTATGTAGCTTATTGGCTACAAATTCAATATTGGCTTTTTTGCATTTTGTTTTAGTTCACAGTACTGTATCTGTAACCTCTCAGCACTCTTTCATCGCTAACTTTGTCATTGTACTGTAGTAATTATACAGACAGTAATGAAGTCTGAAAACATTTTCCAGCGGGTTTCAGAATTAGATGTCAATGCATTGACAGAATTATCCCCATGGTTTCATGGTCCCACTGACATTCATATGGACTAGCCCACTTTAATCCCCATGATCTACAGCTTGGTGTGTTCAAGAATGGATCATTGGCTTCCTGGGGTCTACTGGGTTACTGCATTTATGCATTTATGCATTTATGCAGTATTGACTACAGCTGCATATGAACCACATTTGAGAATCATCGCTTGTTCTAAAAATATATTGTAAATTAATTAGGACGTTGGCCTTCATAGATTTTCTATATGCAGATGGTGTGTGTGAAGCACGTGTGTGTGCGTGTGCACACGTGTGAGTGCTGAAGCCAAGCAAAATAATGTGTGCCAATGTGTAGGTGTGTGCACGAGTGTGTTCATCTTCAGCTAGCGCAAATTATATGACATCCTTTTCTCATCCAATCCCCACAGACAGGGAGGCCCGATGCCTACTCCCAGCAACACAAACTCCAACCTGACTGCACGCGCCTTGGGTTCAGCCGGGCCTACCAGCAGCAGCAGGTAAACCTTCTCCCTGGTCCTCCAGTATACTGCTCTTGTCTGTGGGTGTGCTGTGGAATGCGATAACTGTGTCATGATCGGGTCGTGTGGGGGAGTACTATGACTAGTGTGAGCTGAACTGTGGGGGAATACTGTATGACGGAACAGCCGAGCCCACACCTCTGAAAAGAAGGAGCGGGTGGTTATCATCAGGTAGTCCCTGCTGATTGTGGGTCCTGAGTTTTAAGATTAAAAGTCCTTTGCTTAATCCCAAAGGATTCAATGTTCATAATAACAGAGTGTGAAAACGCGCTGGCCGGGTACAGAGGTAACTGCCTTCAGTACCATGTTGCTATATATAGCGTTTTATGAATAATTCATCTGGCAGATACTGCAGTAAAGCCCTGGAGATTAAACAGTGCGTTCTATTAATAGAAACTCCCCTCTCAATTTGGCAGCGCTGTTTCAGTTCAAATCAATAAGGGCACGAGAGCCATACTACTGTAACAACAGCACAGCTTTGCCATTCAGTCAGAGGTGATGCCCGGGGATAACCTAGCCTTTTGGGCAGCTTTTGAGAGGATGTGTTACATAGAGTAAAGAGAAAGACTAGCAGCCTATAAACAAGAGAGAGTGAAAAAAAAAAAATTTGAGAGAGAGACTCGAAGTTTGGATGAAGAGAAAACTTCTGTCGAAAGCAGACCTCCAAGGCTGTTGTCCCTGCTTCACTCTCGCCCTTGCAGGTAACTCTACGCTCTGTGTGGGGGGCACCACAGGCTACTTGCTGGCTCATTACTGAATCAGCAGGAAAACTAGAAACACCCACTGCCTCAAACCTCGTTATGTAATAACGCCTGTATTATCTCTATAGATTTAACCTAGATTACCCTCTAAATGTGGGTCCTTCTCTCTCTGCCTCTCTCTCTCTCTCTCTCTCTCTCTCTCTCTCTCTCTCTCTCTCTCTCTCTCTCTCTCTCTCTCTCTCTCTCTCTCTCTCTCTCTCTCTCTCTCTCTCTCTCTCTTCTCTCTTTTCTTTTTCTGGCTGTAGAACTGTGGCACGGGCAAAGGCACCCTGCCCAAGCTGGATACTAAGCCCTTGGTTGTGAACAATGCCAAGTACCATCACCAGTCCGAAAGCATCCTGCCCCACATTACAAGCAAGGGCCTGCAGAACACCTGTGATGTGCAGCTTTCAGGAACCAGGCACCAGGAAAGCTTCCAGGTGAGTCCTTGTTTCAATTTGGCTAATCTCTTGGTATTATGTACTTAGAGCCTAGTATATTGAATCAATGTAACATTCCACTGAGAAATTATAACAGTGTCAATATTAGTGTTAGATTGTTACCATGCAAACCTCTGCAACTAGTTAATTTCCTGTATGTTTTGTAATTGACAGGATGAGAGATCACGGAGCTCCACAGTGGAGAGTCTGCCAGAGTCCATCAACAGGAAGAACAATCAGGAACAGGAGAGACATATTGAGGGACACAATCTGCCCATGTCTCCTGCAGGTGTGCGTGGGCTAATGGTAGGACTAGGTCTGGGTAGGAGTTGGAGAGTAGGGAAGCGTTGGTGGAAGGTGCTGGTGTTGGCGATTAATATTGGCAATTCTAAATGAGAAAGAGTTTTCTGTCCCTTGGATCTTATTTCATCAGGAAGAAACAAATGCAAACTGGGATTTGCTGACAGGAATTTCCTTTCCCTCCTATACAGAGGTCCTGAAGGCGTTCAAAGATCGTATGACTGTGCATGAGCAGGAGGAGATCATGGACTATTCCGAGGTCTGGTACCTGGGCCTGGACGCCAAGAAGATGGAGGGCTCCCCCAGCCTGCCCCACAACTCTGGCTACGACGATGAGAGCGGAGGATATCTGAAGGTAACATAAAAATGGTCACAAAGATGGCAGTAAAGAAACTTTAGTGCCATCTAGAGTTTCACTTTATGCAGTATTGCTTTACAGTAAATTATGCCCTTTTTTCTGCAGGTCGCACATGACCACATAGGCTTCCGGTTTGAGGTGCTGGAGGTCATCGGGAAAGGATCCTTCGGACAGGTCCTGAAGTGCCTGGATCACAAGACTAATGAACTTGTCGCCATCAAGGTCATTCGCAACAAGAAAAGGTGACTAACGCAGCTAGCTAGCATATCGTAGCACAGCTGGGTTGTCAAATACCAACCTTTCACTAATAACATGATATAACACTATGACACATGTTATAACACTGTGTCTCTGTTGTGATTGACTGCAGGTTCCACCACCAGGCCATGGTGGAGTTGAAGATCCTGGATGTGTTGAGAAGGAAGGACAGAGACAATCAACACAACGTCATTCACATGAAGGAGCACTTCTACTTCCGCAACCATCTCTGCATCTCCTTCGAGCTCCAGGGGTAGGATTGACGGACAAAGCCACTGTAGGGCCAAAGATTAGATCATATTCAGAAATACAATAATACCTTTTTGTTATTTGTTGATTTAGTTCAGGAGAGAATACTTCTGCTGTATTTCATCAACAGGAGGTAAACATGTAGTATGAAGATTATTTGGCATCTAAATCTAAAGGATGTTTATTTGTCTTTGACCGTGCAGAGTGAACCTGTACGAACTCATCAAGAAGAACAACTTCCAGGGCTTCAGCCAGATCCTGGTGCGCCGCTTCGCCTACTCCCTCCTCAAGTGCCTGCAGATGCTGCACAAAGAGAAGATCATCCACTGTGACCTAAAACCAGTATGACCCCTAGCCATGACCTTTAACCCCAAACAACCTTAACATTACATAATGAAAATTGAAGCGTATTTGCACACATATTCCTTGTTGGTTGAGTTTAATGGTGCAAATAGGAGATGTAGAGAATGTGCTCATACTTGGGTGTTTATTTTCCAGGAAAACATTCTCCTGTCACACAAAGGCCAAGGCAACATCAAGGTCATTGACTTTGGCTCCAGCTGCTACGAGCAGCAGAGAGGTGAGTGTCTTAGTTTGTAGGTTTCCTAATGTAAGGTTAGATCAAGTAGGCAAACAGGGGGCACAAACTCATAAACTCATTATAGCATCACAGTATCACATTATAGCATACCTAATTCCTGACTCTCCTCCTCCACAGTTTACACCTACATCCAGAGCCGCTTCTACCGCTCCCCAGAGGTGCTCCTGGGCCATCCCTACAGCATGGCCATCGACATGTGGAGCTTTGGCTGCATCCTGGCTGAGCTCTACACTGGCTTCCCCCTCTTCCCGGGGGAAAGTGAGGTGGAGCAGATTGCCTGCATCATGGAGGTACCTACCTAGTACCTTTGTTAATGCTCTCGTTGTTACTGGCTCTGTCAACATTGTGGTTTGGCTAGCAACAATCTATTACTCACTGTGTGTTTTTGCCTGATTTGTTCTCAGGTGCTGGGAATGCCTCCAAATGATTTCTTATCAACAGCGACCAGGAAAAGGCTATTTTTTGGTAAGCGTTTTTGATCTAGTGCAGTCACATGGTTTTCTCGTTGACTGTTCGATTGAAATTCTGTTTAACTGGATACAGCCCTTAGCCGTGGTATATTGACCAAATACCACAAACCCCCGAGGTACCTTATTGCTATTATAAACTGGTTACCAACATAAATAGAACAGTAAACAAGTGTGTTTACGTCACACCCGTGATATATTGTCTGATATACACACGGCTGGAATGCTGTTTCAACCAATCAGCATCCAGGACCCAAACTACCCAGTTTACAATTCTTAGTAAGAGATCTTCTTGTTGATTAATCACTGGTTGTGATTGTGCAGATTCCAAGGGCAACCCCAGGAACATCACCAACAGCAAGGGGAAAAAGAGACGGCTGAACTCCAAGGATCTGGCCAGTGTCCTGAAGACCAACGATCCTCTCTTTCTGGACTTCATCAAACGCTGTCTCACGTATGTACTGTACACCTGTCAATAACACAGCCATAGAATCACCCAATCTCAAATATAACTAATACTATAGAATCATGTTAAACTGTCAGGTGAAGCAAGCTCTCTTTCGCATTATTATTTATTTAGTTATTTACCCTTTACTCATCCAGGTGAGGCCCATTGAGATTGAGATCTATTTTACAAGGAAGCCCAGTGTGTGGTTTTCCCTCTGGTTCTCTCTGGGAGAATCACATTTGCATACTCCTCGCGTCCTTCTCAAAACCCAATGGAGGAGAAGGTCAGAGGTGAGGCACTTCTGACTTTCTCGTCCAATGGGTTTTGAGAAGGAGAGAGGACGCGAGGAGTATGCAATTGAGATTCCCCCTCTGACTGACTCTCTGCTCTCTTCTCTCTGTCAGGTTGGACCCTAAGAAGCGCATGACGCCCAATGAGGCCATGCAACATGAGTGGATCCAGGAGTCCCGCTCCAACAAGTTTCGGCCCAAGACACGCACCGTGAGAAGACCCAGCGAGAGCCTCAGCACCGTAGAGAACAACAACAACAAGATAGAGCAGCATATTCCCCACAAACCAGCCCTCATCAACAGGATAGGTAAAAGGAGCAGTCATCTACCATCCTACCACCATGCCCTCTCATATGTATGTGTATACACTTTGAGAGTGGCAGATTGACACAAAGACTAAATTGACTCAACATCTCTATGATTGACATGAAGTAACAGGCTTCTTACTTTCCCATCTCTGAATCAGTTGACAAGGCATTCTCCAGCCCGTTCTCCAACGCCACAGACAGGCCCAAGAGAGAGCACTGTGTGAAGCTGGCATCTGCCGAGCGCTTGCGTCCGATCGGGGCTTCGGCAGAGTGTCAGATGGGCGAGGGCAGGACCAAGAGCACCAGGGCTAGCAAGCAGGAGGTACCCAGGGAGAGATCAGTCCACATCGTCATCAGGACCCCACTGGAACACACTGCAGACGCAGACAGGGACAGTCTGGAGCACCAGCAGGGCCTGTCCCCCATCACATGAAGGCCCCAGGAACAGAGGGCTTGGGGCTGGGAGGGGGTTGAGGGGAGGGGGGATGCATAGGTCACATCAGGGTTAATATCATCAGAGGTTACACATAAGACACATATTAATAACATTAAAAGGGGGTCATGGTTGGAGTATATCCTGTTTTGTAGATGTAGTGGGTCATCAATTTCTTATATATGTGCTGCACTATAGAATGTATTTCCTAGTCCAATGGTATGTTTAGCGCTTGGACTCTGTCTAGCAGCAGGAGAGGTCTTTGGAACACAGAGGTAGTGGTGAGTCTTTGGGTAGATAAATGATCTGTGTATCAGCAAATGTCGGTCTTCTCTGGCATTGCAGTAGTCACAGATGGGCTTACTGCGTCTAGAATGTGGCCACATTCACTTGTCATAAGTTTGGAATGTAGCACAAGTCACTTACATTAGTTTAGAATGGCTGGGAGATGCTGTGAGGTGGGATCCCTTAGCTTAGAACCCAGATGGATGCCCAGATTGGCCTGTTTTCCATTCTCGGTCTAGGCAGGTTAGGCCAAGCCACGTTTCCTGTCATTTCGCCAGAGGTTTAAAGGTCTTTGAGTAGTCTAATTCCCTGCATGTTTTCTACTGGCATTGAAGTTTTGGCTTTGACAACACAGATGTCTCACCCGAAATATACGCAGGTTAAGCCCTGCCACCTGTTTGCACTGAAATACGGATGGCACGCCCAAGGAGTTGCCCATGCCATGGATGTGATGCTTAAGGCTCTTAGCAGCACAAAGCATCTCCCATGCACGGAGATGGTGGTGATAGTGGAAAACCGAAAAGCACTAGTGTGCACGAGCTCACCTCGAGATTACTCAGAGTTTACCATGTTTATGGAGTTTGACTTTGACTCAGTGATTTGTGGTTGTTGACCAAAGTATTATTGGTAGTGTTGCATTACTAGTTTATTATGAAGATTCATATAACCCTAGGTGTTACTGAATAAAATTACAATCACTTGTAAGTCAGTGAAAGGGCTGTCGAACTGACAACAACTGTTAGCTCCAGAACAGGGCCCTCAAGTGGTCAATGAAAAGGAATGTTATTTTCCTGACCTGAAATGCGTAGCTTGGACTGAGATTGGATGGTTTTATAGTCTTCATAAGTCATTGTCATATACAAAGTGTCCCAATATCTACAAAACAGTAATATTCTGACCAGTGATCCTCACCACTTGTTATTCAAATGTGCCTTTCAGCATCAGAAGTGACCTCCATCTGACCCACAATGCATCATCTGTTTTTTACCCCTCCTCACACAAACTTCATTTTTAGAAAGCTCTTAATTCCTTGTCAAAGCAGTTTAATCTATTTTCATTAACTTCTCTTACCTTGACAAAAGGACAATTTGCTACAATGTTGAGTTTTCTTCAATAAAACCTGGGCCAAATGAAGGAGTGTAGCTTTTTTTTGTTCTCTGTAAGCTTCTTTTTAAGGAAACTGGTACTGATGCTTTTCATGTGCTCCAGTTAGAGAAAGTAATTTTAAAACAGTGTTTATATTTGTAACATGATCGGAAATGGAATAGATTTCCTTTTTAACAGTACTGTCACGATCGTTGAGAGACGGGTCAGACCAAGGTGCAGCGTAGTATGCGAACATGTTTATTAAACCAAATAAACATGAAACAAAACAAGAAACAACGTGACGTCCTCAGGCTAAAAACATACAAGCCTAACACGGAACAAGATCCCACAACCATAGTAGGCAACTGGGCTACCTAAGTATGATCCCCAATCAGAGACAACGAGCGACAGCTATGATTGGGAATCACACCCGGCCAAACATAGAAACACAACTCTAGATCCTAACCATAGAAAACATAGATTCACACACCCTGACTCCACAAACAAGAGTTCCATACGTCAGGGCGTGACAAGTACATCATTTAAATTACATTTTGTTATGATTAAGTTATTGGTTTATGGTGTGACCTGTATATTAAATATTTGTGGTAATATGTCTCAAGCACTGTATGTATACATAACCAGGTCACATTGGCAATGTCTCAATGAAATATATATTTTTTACCATGTTTCGATTGTTTACTTTTCATTGCTCACTGAACATTGTTATTTAAGAGAGCCCCACAGACAATAGATGGTGCCCTTAATGATGATATTGTGTGATGTACAGAATTACTGTTTTGCTATCTTTCTCTAAGTCAGTATAATACCATGCCAGGACATTGTTGATTTTATTGTACGGTCCTACAACAAAAAGGAAGTGTGTGCATTCATTTCAATGAAATTAATTTCACAATCTACCATTGTGGTCTATTTGGAAATAAGGGCATTCCACCTGATGAAATGTACATTTATACGAAAAAATGAATGAACATGTAATTGAATAAATGTGTGTTTTATATTCTGTCACGATCGTCTAACAGAGATGAGGACCAAGGCGCAGCGTTGCAGGCAAACATACTCTTTATTAGAGAAACGATCAAAAAACAACAAAACGATAACGTGACAGTTCACGGTCTAACACAACAGACTAGAAACAAGATCCCACAAACTCTGTGGGGAAACAGGCTGCTAAAGTATGGTTCTCAATCAGAGACAACAAGCAACAGCTGAATCACGTTGCCTCTGATTGAGAACCACACTGGCCAACATAGACAAACAATACTAGAATGTGAAACCTAGAACAAAACACATATACTTTACACACCCTGGCTCAACATATTAGAGTCCCCAGAGCCAGGGCGTGACAGTACCCCCCCCTAAAGGCGCGGACTCCGACCGCGCCCACCAAATACCACAGGGGAGGGACCGGGTGGGCACTCCGCTTAGGCGGCGGATCCGGCTCCGGGCCTGATCCCCGCTCCCTCTCCAACCCCCCAAAGTACCCCTGGTCCGGTCTGGCCCCGCTGGCGTGAAGCATCTGACCGGTGCCGGACCAGCCACCAGTGGAACAGGCATGGGCCGTGCCGGACTGACGACGCACACCACTGGCTTGGTGTGGGGAGCAGGAGCGGGCCGAGCCGGCCTGACGAAACGCACCACTGACTTGGTGCGGGGAGCAGGAGCGGGCCGGACCGGGCTGACGAAACGCACCACTGACTTGGTGCGGGGAGCAGGAACGGGCCGAGCCGGGCTGACGAAACGCACCACTGACTTGGTGCGAGTGGCAGGAACAGGCCGGACCGTACTGGGAACACACACCACTGGCCCTACGTGGGGATCAGGAACAGGCCAGACCGGACTGGCAACACACCCCAGTACCTCTCGCCGTGCCTCTACACCTTCCATCCCCTCTTCGACCAGTGGCCCCCCTAACCTGGCGGCCTCCTCTGCCAACCCGCTGGGCTGCTCTATCGCGGCCTCCTGCTGCCCCGACGTCGTGAGCCCCCCCCTAAAAAATTTCTGGGAGTCTCTCTTCCCCGTGGGCCAGGCCTCTATAGTTCTCGCCCAACTCTCGCTCTTCTGCTTCCAATTCCCGCCATTCAGCTCCTCATTCGGCTTGACCCAGTCAAAGCTCTTCCTCCACTGTTCCCAAGTCCACCCTCTCTGCTCCTCACTAGGCTGCTTGGTCCAGTTCTGGTGGGATCTTCTGTCACGATCGTCTAACAGAGATGAGGACCAAGGCGCAGCGTTGCAGGCAAACATACTCTTTATTAGAGAAACGATCAAAAAACAACAAAACGATAACGTGACAGTTCACGGTCTAACACAACAGACTAGAAACAAGATCCCACAAACTCTGTGGGGAAACAGGCTGCTAAAGTATGGTTCTCAATCAGAGACAACAAGCAACAGCTGAATCACGTTGCCTCTGATTGAGAACCACACTGGCCAACATAGACAAACAATACTAGAATGTGAAACCTAGAACAAAACACATATACTTTACACACCCTGGCTCAACATATTAGAGTCCCCAGAGCCAGGGCGTGACATATTCCTTTCCTCTGATTCCTCTGATTTGATTGGACCTTCGATCATTTTGATGCTGTATAACACAAACATTCAGCTTAGGAGCTGATGAAACAATAGCAACCTACAGCATTACCATTCAGGTAGAGTGAGAGGTGAACATACGAGCCAGAGAAAGCAGAGAAGGTATGGTGGTCACAGAGTTAACAACGTATCATTGTTCCCTGCCTCTATCCATTATACATTCTGTGCTCAATCCCCATCTATCAGACAGGGTCAGTGGTTAATCGTGTGCATCCAGACCCTCATGAGGCTTGTTTTGAGCTCTGTGAGCAAGTTAGACACAGGGGAAATTGAGATATACTTTAATGCTCCGTTCAGCCTGGTCTCATAGACTAGACGTAACATATGATATGTTAGGTTTGGTATGGTTACATAAGACAGAAGGTTACTTACGGCAAAAACAAAAGGAGGGTGGTTGGTTGAGTGTATAACGTGAACGACTAGCAACCCAAAGGTTGTGTGTTTGAATCTCATCACGGACAACTTTAGTATTTTAGATTATTAGCAACTTTCCAACTACAGACTACTTTTTAGTTACTTTGCAACTACTTAGCATGTTAGCTAACCCTTCCCCTAACCTTAACCCCTTTAACTTAACTCCTAACCCTTTAACCTAACTCCTAACCCTGACCTTAAACCCTAACCCCAGCCTAGCTAACGTTAGCCACCACCTAATATTAGAGTTAGCCAACTAACCAATTGGAATTCGTAACATACAGTATCATATGTCTTGTAAATTCGTAACATATTGTAAGAATTGCAATTCGTAACATATCATACGAATTGTAATTCGTAACATTCTGTATCATGCTAATTGGATGATGGACAACCACAAATTAATACATACCATACGAAACGTAACATATCATTCTAAGTGGTGTGTCTCGGATCTACATACAGAATAATACGAAATGCTCTGAGACCAGGTTGCTCCGTTACCCCTTAAAGCAGGTGGTCAACCAGCTTTTTGGTTACTCTAGAATGGAGAAGAGCTACATATACTCTTTATTGTGGGCTTGAGTTTGAATTACAAGACAAAGTGCTAGTGACAGCCAAGACCATCACTTTCAGAAAGCCCCACCTTAGGCCTCCTGTAGCTCAGTTGGTAGAGCATGGCGCTTGTAACGCCAGGGTTGTGGGTTCGATTCCCACGGGGGTCAGTATGAAAAATGTGTGCACTCACTAACTGTAAGTTGCTCTGGATAAGAGCGTCTGCAAAATGTAGTATTGTGGCTTTTGGCCTTTATTCCTAGACCTCAACAATGACTTGAATGCCAAATGAACGGTTGGATCCATTAGGTGCATGTTTTTGACCTGTTCAGTTGTGCAAATATTTAAAAAAAGGGTTGGTGTTTCATTATACTTACATCTTTCAGGACAAAAGGCTATGAAATTACAAGGTAAAGATTAATGGGCCAAAGGCAAATATAAGTGACGGTGTGCTTTTCCTCAGAAACTCATTTGAATATTAGGACAAGAAACTCACACCCACTGAGTGCCAGCCAGGAATGGTGCACCTCAAACTCCCCCCTTTCAGCGAGCCTGGATCTCAGTGGTAGAGTGAGAGAGGAAGGACGTCCTGTCTGTATCCCCAGGCTGAGCGCTCACACGCAGAGGGGCGATGAGGCTAGGTTGGGTCCGTGGGCTGGCCCCTTTGCTGGCCATGGCTGCTGGAATACTCTACATCACAACCATTAAGCAGGAGATTCATTCTCATGGGGAGAGACTGCAGAGGGCCCATCAGAATGACTCGGTCAGGGGCCAGGACATGCTCAAGAGGGTGAGAGAAGATGGAGGCTCACATCGAGATGCTGGGTGAGTCTCAATCTCCTTCATTTAACTGTGACTTACCTGGAAGAGAAATGCCAGTAGCTCTGTCCACATACTGTACCTCGACTACAGTCTGCCACTGTTCTAGATGGTAGGGCAGATTTAGAGGGGAGGATTTTACGACAGTTACATCAGGGTAATTCTCCAAGGATGCAAACAGTGACTGAAGCTATCTAAATAAGTTAATGCTCTGTTGTTATCAAAAGGAGTGACTCCAGTGGCTCAACCAGTCATCTGTCTTTCATTGATTATGGCAGCCTTAAACAATCTGAATTATACAGTCATTACCAATGTGTGATGAACAGCTGTCATGTGTGTTCACAGTGAAGTCAATCAACAATGGGATCAGTCTGAAAGAGGGGCAGGCTGTGAAAGCTCCCGAGGTCAAGAAGGAGAGGAAGGTGGTGAAGAAGTTGTACCCCAACTCAGCTCTGTTTACAAGCTGGGGTGATGAGCTCTCAGAGGAGGAGCAGAAAGAGGCAGAGGGGCTGTTTCAGACGTATGGATACAACGCCTTCCTGAGTGACAGACTACCCCTGAACAGGGAAATCCCTGATACTCGCGATCCTAAGTAAATCATTTTCCTCATCTCTCCCCCACCTCTACACAATAAATGATGTATACCTCAAGACTTCTGAATTCTAACCACAGTCTGTTGCATCCGAGGTCATCCAAGGTCAATTCCATCTCCAGCACTGTGAATGCAATTTGACGAATGACATTGAAATTGACAATAACTTTAAGAGTGAAACAGCAGCTTTGGTGAAGTGAATGAATGATATGAGCAAGACCAAATGTTTTTGTTGTGCCTGTCAGGTGTGCTAATCACCAGTATCCCCATGACCTGCCCACCATCAGCGTGGTGTTGATCTACTTGGACGAGGCCCTGTCCATCATCAAGAGAGCTGTCAGCAGCATCATAGACAAGACACCCCAACGCCTGCTCAAAGACATCATACTGGTGGATGACCACAGCTCCAATGGTTCACCTAATTGGTCTCTTCTCGCCACAAACATTTGAAATTACATTTGTTAACATTTAGATTTAGCTTTCAACTTTTGTTGCATACCACTGATTTTCAAGTGTCTGCTTTCACAGAGGATCTAAAGGAGAAGTTGGATGTCTACATCAGCTTCATCCATGAAGAGCGTCCGGGCCTGGTGAAGAGAGTGAGACACTCAGAGCAGCTCGGTCTCACACAGGCCCGCCTCTCAGGGTGGAGAGAAGCTGAAGGAGATGTGGTGGCCATCTTGGATGCCCACATAGAGGTCCATGTGGAATGGTAGTCTAAATGGTTTTTGTTATAAAATATCTCAGTGAGACTTTTTAAATCCCCCCCATGTGGTGTTTTCACTCTGTGTTTGTGTGAACAGGGCTGAGCCTCTGTTAGCTCGGATAAAGGAGGACCGCACGTTGGTGTTGACACCGGTGTTTGACAAAGTTAATTTCGATGACTTGACAGTCACACGTCGTGGGCCTGCTGCAGACGCCTTTGACTGGACCCTGTGGTGTATGTACGTGTCCTTCAGACCTGAGTGGTACGCTTTGAAAGACGAGTCACAGCCAGGAAAGTGAGTTGTTCATGATTTCATCATAGGATGATAGTTCAGTTTCACAAGTCTGTTTGAATAGGCGATAAGGAAAGCACAGCATTGGAAGGAAAATCTCACCTAATATTTACACCTGGATTATTATTTTGCGTTATCTATACATTAAAATGAATGTCACTTCTTCCAGTGTAGAAATGACCATGATTTGTACTGTATGTTTGTCAGGAGCCCCTCCATTATGGGCATACTAGTGGTTGATCGGCTGTTCTTTGGGGAAATTGGTGCTCTCGACGGTGGTATGAAGATCTATGGAGGTGAAAATGTTGAACTGGGCATCCGGGTAAGCCCGTCTGCTACAGTTGCTAAATGAATGTTTGAAATCAAAGCAGACTTGTGTTTGCAGAATTACTTTCTGTTCTTGATTCATTCAGTTTGAACAAACCAATCTACAGCCAACATCTAGACACTTCAGTCCATATCTAAACATTCTTCCTTCTCTCTGTGTTTGGTTTTCCTAGGTGTGGCTGTGTGGGGGAAGTATCGAGGTCATACCTTGTTCTAAAATAGCCCACATCGAGAGGGCCCATAAACCCTATCTCCCCGACCTGAGCATTACAATGAAGAGGAATGCTCTGAGAGTGGCTGAGGTCTGGATGGATGAATACAAACATAATGTCAACATCGCCTGGAACCTCCCACTGAAGGTACTGTACAGAACAAACCATTCAAAAAGTAGGTTTTGTTCAGCTGCTCCTATAGAATAACAATCATCGCTGTTATGCATGCTTTGTGTTTGAAAATAAGTAGATTAGACAGTAAATATTATAAAAACTGTTTATTACTCAATGCCATAATAAAGATCATAGGATCTATGTGAAATGATGGTGGTAAGCAAATATGGATAATTTGTGGATTGCTCAAATGGCCTGTGTTTCTGATTTAGAAATCTTCCTCTTTCTCAACACAGGATCATGGCATAGACATTGGGGATGTTTCAGAGAGGAAGAAGTTGAGAAAGAGGCTGAACTGCAAGCCCTTCCAGTGGTATCTGGACAATGTGTATCCCATGTTAAACCCCCTGGGTGACTTGCTTGGTTATGGAGCTGTGAGTGATGCTAAAACACTTATCATTGTTCTGGAATTATTTCCTCACCAACTGTGTTTGGTGGCATGCATGGCATCCTTCTTTCAATAGGATGCAGGGTCATAAATCCAACTCATTATCAGGATAGGAATCTGCACTTTTATGACTGTTTAATCTCTGTCTATAAAATCAACAGCTGGTCAATGACCTGAAGACAGATCTCTGTATAGATCAAGGCCCAGTTCCAGGGAACACACCTATTTTATATGGATGCCATTATTTTGATCCACAGGTTTGTAGAATCATTGCTTAAAATTTTAGAATTGAACTACACGTATAATATGGTTCATCCCATGGCAGACCTGGGATTCAACCCATAACACAATAATAAAATGTAAAGTACTGTCAATACCACAGACTCAGAAAAGCCTAAATATCTATACTCTCTGTCCAGAACTGTTATTATCGAGCCAGCGGGGAGATCTACATTGGAGGCATCAAGTCTCACAAGTACAACAGTAATCGCTGTCTGGTGGACACTGGCTCTCGAACCCCAGGACTGTATGAGTGCAAGGTGGCCAAGCAGAAGAGATTCCACATGCTCTGGGACTTTCAACAGGTGAGTACTCCACATGAAATAGGGAAATAGATGCTTATAAACTGTTGAAAACAAGGGAGATGTCTTTGACTTTTTTTAGTTTTTGTATTGTGATGTAGCACTGTAGAATGTTTTCTGTGTTTTACAGGGAAAAGCCATCCAGAACAGACAGACAAAGAGATGTCTGGAGATTGCCCCAGGGGACGATACTTACTACCAGCTCATCATTCAGGAGTGCAGTGGGCAGCACTGGAAAATACAGAATCTGATAAAAGACTTCTGATACACTGAGATAGTTAGGCCTACCAGAGACAATACAGCAGGACCCGTGCTTCATTTGTAAATCGGGAGGTCCCGGAACACATAGTGAGCGCGAGAGGAGAGGGAGGGGAATCCGGGGGGCTCTGAGGTACCGCAACACATTGAGAAAAAAAGTGTCAAACATAACGTGGCAGTGCAGCAGACAGAGTAAACAGCCAAGTAGCCTACTGTCTATGGTGGTGAAACGGACAGCACTCTCCAAGGTGCTGATTCATTCAAAGCATTTTAGACGTCACTGCAGTATGCCCACATACTTGAGTATAGCTGCAGGGTTTATACAAGTACTGTTAACATATAGACTAATATGTTATAAATTGTGTTCTTTAAGGTGAATGCACCAATTTGTAAGTCGCTCTGGATAAGAGCGTCTGCTAAATGACGTAAATGTAAATGTAAATGTTACACTGGTACAGTTATGCCCTATGAGAGATGTACAACTGCGCATGTGCGAAAATAAAGAAAGGGCATTTTCCCGCGTTCTGGTTGAAACACCAACGATGAACATGTGTGTTTATTCCTCCGTTAAGTAAGCCGGTATTCCTGTCCTGAAGATGACAGCACCAACAGGTTATTGGCCCTGGAGGGAACATGGAAGCCGATGGAATAGATTATGTTTCGACGGAGATGAAAAAAACTACGAGTTATGGGAGACGAAGTTTTTGGGGCACTTGCGTTTGCTAGGGCTAAAGGCCACCATATTGAGCGTGGATGAAGATGAGGAAGACGGAGAGAAAAATGAAGAAGCCTACGCCGAATTGATACAGGTTTTGGATGATAAAAGTCTTTCCCTGATAATGAGAGAAGCAGAAGATGATGGGAGAAAAGCGTTGAAGATATTGAGGGAAAATTATGCAGGTAAAGGGAAGCCACGTGTGATTAGCCTCTACACTGAGCTAACTTCTCTTCAGAAAGCTGCTGACGAAAGTGTTACGGATTATATCATTCGTGCTGAGACGGCTATTACAGCACTGAGGAATGCTGAAGAGACTTTAAGTGACGGGCTGTTGATTGCAATGATTCTGAAAGGTTTGCCCGAATCATTTAAGCCGTTTGCCATCCACATAACGCAGAGTGACGAGCCGACAACTTATGGCAAGTTCAAAACCAAGTTGAGGAGCTATGAAAGCACCGAGAAATTTAGCGCCATTTCCAGTGACGACAACGTGATGAAGGCAAGTGTCAAAGTCACGTCAATTCAAATCTGGTATTAGGAACAAAAGAGGTCAACACGACATCTAAGATATACTAGTTATTTTAATTAATGCAAAAACCTTCAATGGTAAATATGATGTTTCGTATATACGGGCTCTCTGAGATGTCTCGCAGGACACCCCAGACAACTAACAACATTGTTTCAGAAACAATACCCAAATACTCTGACAGAGAAAGTTTCCCACTTCTCTGCTGGCCAATTAGAGTAAAGACTTGAGCGTGGTTTAAACTTTCTCAGCCAATCCGTTGGTTCAGGGGTTGGTCTCATCTCCTCGGCGCCATTTGTTGCACACTTCAGCCAGGCACAAGATTATCATAACAACCTATCATAGTGAGAAGAGCCAGCTCCCTTAGACATCATTCCTACGTCCAAGGAAGGCTCACAGATCACAAAGAACCAGTATAGTCTAGAATTTGAAGGCAAATCCTTATCTCATTTTCCCCCTAAAACAGCTCTTCACATCAATCACAGCCTTGCCAGGTGTCACAACCTACATTAGCCCAGTCAAGAATGCATTCTTTCTAAGTTAGTCATCCCATCAATTTAGGAGAATAATAAATCCCCAATACAAGTAATATTAAAGTTAGCTGGCCAAGAGGAAGAGATAAAGGGACCGATATAACCTGCTTCAACTGTGGCCAGAAAGGGCACAAGGCCCGGGAATGTACCGTTACTGGAGAGCACAGAGAACGGAGACAGTGGTGTAGTTTTTGCAAGAGCTCCACTCATACTGACGCAAATTGCAGACGAAAAAGAAGAGACAATGTGAAACAAGCAACAGATGCTGAAGGCCACACATTTGCATTCAGAATAAGTGACTGTCAGGTTCGTGGACTGAAACAAAAAGGGCTGATGGTTGATACGGGAGCAACGTCACATATAGTCACGGACATCGGGAAGTTTAAGGAGTTTGACGAGACTTTCAAACCGTAAAAACATTCCGTGGAGCTGGCTGACGGAACAAGAACGAATGGTGTCGCGGAGAGGTGCAGCGGAGGTTTACCTGAGAGACAACACGGGTCGTCGGGTGAAAACAACGCTGACTAAGGCGCTGTACGTGCCGTCGTTTCCACAGGACATTTTCTCTGTTAAAGCAGCGACAGCCAACGGAGCTTCAGTCAACTTTCGACAGGGGTGTAACAAGCTCATCCACAAGAACGGTACCACTTTTGACATCGAGGAGTACGATAGACTTTACTATCTTAACACTGTAAGTGATGAAAATGATGATGGATGTCATGGGTGCTATGATATTCACACATGGCACAACATTCTTGGCCACTGTAATTTTGAGGATGTGTCAAAGTTAGAAAATGTGGCAGAGGGAATGAAAATCACAGGTAAGATTGACAAATCTACCCTCAACTGTGAAATCTGCACACAGGGAAAATTTGTTCAGAGCAGAAACAGAGAGCCTGATGAAAAGGCAAAAGCAGCTCTTGAGCTTGTGCACACTGATTTGGCTGGCCCTATTGAGCCAGAGGCGAAAGATGGGTTCAGATATACTCTAGCATTTACGGATGATTATTCAGGAGCAGTTTTTGTGTATTTCCTAAAAGCAAAAAGTGATACTGTAAAAGCTACTGAGAAGTTTATTGCTGATGTGGCCCCTTATGGAAAAATAAAGTGTATCAGGTCAGATAATGGCACAGAGTACACAGCCAAAGAGTTCAAGTCACTGCTCAGTAAGAATGCCATAAGACATGAAACTTCAGCCCCTTACTCACCCCATCAAAAATGGGACCGCTGAGAGAAATTGGAGAACACTGTTTGAAATGGCAAGATGCATGCTACCTGACAGCAACCTACCAAAGAAATTGTGGACATATGCTGTAATGACTGCTGCAGTAATTCGTAATAGGTGTTACAATAAGCGTGTAGGACAGACTCCACACTACATGTTTACTGGGAGAAAGCCTGATCTTTCAAATATGAAAGAATTTGGATCTGTTTGCTATGCATACAGACAGAACAAGAAAAAGTTGGACTCAAGATGTGAAAAGGGTATTTTTGTCGGGTATGATAAAAATAGTCCAGCATACCTAGTCTACTACCCAGACACTGGAAAAGTTCTTAAAAACAGATTAGTCAAGTTCGTTACAAAAGGTGTAGTCGAACGCCAAACTCAGACAGATTTGGAAATGAGTGATGATCTTCATGGGGAGAGATTTCAATCTCCCATGCCAAAAGCCAAGATGGCAGATCAAAATTCCGAAGAGACACAAGATGTGCAAATCGAGACTTCAGATAGTCAGAGTCCACGCTATCCAGACAGAGAGGGGAAGAAGCCCCAGTACTTAAAAGACTATGAGTGTAAAGTGAAGTGTGATGACCAGATACCACCTAGTGTTGACTACTGCTACAGAGTAATGTGCAATTTACCACAAACCTTCAAAGAAGCAATGATTTCACCAAAATCAGAGATTTGGGCTACTGCTATGAAGGAGGAGATGGATTCCCTTAGGGAAAATGATACATTCACATTGACCACACTGCCAGAGGGTAAAAATGCAGTGGGGGGCAGGTGGGTCTATGCGGTCAAAAACAATTCAGATGAGACTGAGACATACAAGGCAAGATATGTTGCAAAGGGGTATAGTCAAGTGGCAGGAATAGACTATAAGGAGACTTTTTCTCCAACTGCAAATATGACATCAGTACGTTGTTTGATGCAGCTAGCAGCTCAGTATGACTTAGAGTTACATCAGATGGATGTCAAAACAGCATATCTACATGCTCCTATTGACTGTGAAGTGTACATGGAGCAACCAGAGGGTTTTGAAGTCAGGTCAGATACAGGTGAGCAACTAGTCTGCAAACTGAACAAGTCACTGTACGGCCTGAAACAGTCAGGAAGGAACTGGAACAAAATGTTGCATGATCACCTTAGTGAAAATGGTTTAACACAGAACCCAGCTGATCACTGTGTTTATAACAAACAAACTGCAACAGAAAGGATCATATTGATAATTTGGGTTGATTATCTAATTATCGCTGCTAGTGATAGTGACTCACTCACAAGTGTAAAAGAAATGTTAAGTGAAAAATGTAAGATGAAAGATCTTGGGAGGCTTGGACATTTCCTAGGCATTGAGTTTACACAAAGTGAAAGGAAAATAAAGATGAGCCAAACAAGGTACATAACCAAGATACTGGAAAGGTTTGGTATGTCAGACTGTAAAACAAGGTCAACACCATGTGAACAAAAACAAAACTTTGATGGTGATGGTGAACCTATTGATTCAAAAAGGTTTTGTGAAGTGATAGGCAACTTGATATATGTGATGACATGTACAAGACCGGATATCAGTTGGATTGTCAGCAAGCTGTCACAATACCTATCAGAACCAAAAGAGCAACACTGGATAACAGCTAAACATGTGTTGAGGTACTTGAAGGTGACAATGAATCAGGAGTTGTGTTACAAAAAGGGGGTGGAAAAACTCAACCTCGTAGCATATAGTGATGCTGATTGGGAAGCAGATCAAAGTGACAGACGAAGCATAACAGGGTATTGTTTTAGTTTAACTAAATGTGGACCTGTTATTTCATGGAGGTCTAAGAAGCAGCCAACAGTAGCTTTATCTACATGTGAAGCAGAGTACATGGCACTGGCTGCTACTACACAAGAAAGTTTGTACCTTGTACAGTTATTGGGCCAGATGGATAGTGAGTGCCAATATGCACCAGTAACAATCTTTGAAGATAACCAAGGTGCAATTGCTCTGTCAAAGAACCCAGTATGTCGTCAGAGATGTAAACATGTTGACATCAGATATCATTTCATTCGATCTGCACTCAGTGATGGCAAAATAAGTATTGAATATTGTCCAACGGCAGACATGGTTGCAGATGTTTTGACTAAACCTGTAACGATGTTCAAAAATGAAAAATTATTGGGTTATATGTTTGGAATGTAAACTGACATTTGTGAGATGTATAACTGTAAGCTAAATGTGTTGATAGTTAGGTTGAATACGACTTGTACAGTATAAGAGCAAGTGGGGGTGTTAACATATAGACTAATATGTTATAAATTGTGTTCTTACACTGGTACAGTTATGCCCTAAGAGAGATGTACAACTGCGCATGTGCAAAAATAAAGAAAGGGCATTTTCCCGCGTTCTGGTTGAAACACCAACGATGAACATGTGTGTTTATTCCTCCGTTAAGTAAGCCGGTATTCCTGTCCTGAAGATGACAGCACCAACAAGTACGAATTTCTTATAGCCTATTTTTCTAGACATCAATGTACAGCAACATTTTTAGACGACCCTGCGGAACACCCGCCATATGCTTATGCACACATACTCAGCTGTGGGGCTTACAAGACCCGAATTTCATATAATTTTCAAGACATCAATGTAGCAGTAGAACAAATATCACTATATCGGAATATATCTTCAAATAAAATAAATCAATGTAGGCTACAGCAGAACACACATATGAGAATATACAGGCCTTCTGCCTATGTGATAATATGAAGCACATGCTCAGATTACCTTCACAGTACCAAACAAGTTTGTAAAGAACCTCCCACAATGACTCTCCCCATGTCAAGTCCATTTAACTCCTGAGAGTCAGTTTCTTGCTCAAAGCCATGAGGCGGCCTGTGGCTGTGACATTTAGCCTCCTAAGGCTGTTCTGTAGTGTCTATTTTTTTCATTTTGAGTGTTAACTATAACCTGAGTGTCCTCTTTAGCCTTGTCTAAAAGGCTTGCTACCACCAAATGCGCCTTGGTTCGGGCATGTTCAAAAACCTTTTTTCTGAGGGTTCTTTGTTGTTGTTTTTTTACGTCTGAGGCATAGGATGTTAATTTACTGCACCCACTCTTTTGCTAGTTTAATCCCTCCAGTCGTTTCTAGACCCAAGCTCCCTACCTTTTTGCATGTGGTACAGCCCAACTTTTAATTCTGCATGACAAGCCAGGGGTTATACGTTTGCTTGTTCTTGAACTGCAAATTGCACCTGCTCCGACCACCTCGTCGGTAGATGTACTGCCCCCTCCCCCCCAGCTCCCTGTCTCCCTTTCCGGCTGAGTCTGACTCGCTAGTAGGCCTACTAGTTAGTGGAGGTACCGGTGGTGATGCTGAACTGGCGGGATTAGCAGCGCTGCTAGCTAAGGCATCGCCATCAGGAACAGTTTGCCCCTCACTCCTCTCCTCCGGCACTGACAGTTTTCTGGCTCGTTCTGTGTTCGATTCACCATCTTTCTCTTGATTTTTGGACTTGACAAATGTAATCAAACTCGATTGCCTTTTCTTATCCATTTTTTATTTGGCTTTCCCACGTTTCAAATTCAGTAGCGAGACGACAAGCCTAGGCTACGTAACGTGATTACGTAGGGACCTCTTCACTAGCTGACCACAGCTACCAAGACCTGTGTCAAGATCAGTTACTTACCCCACCGGCCCACCCCTAACCTCTATGTACAAATAAGAGATCAGGTCTGGAATCAGTGGGGCAGGATAGGATGATTAAACAGAAGGATCACCGTGCTTTTACATGATGGTCTTTCTGGGGGGCGGGAGAAATAACGATGAGGAAACTTGATTTAACGCTGATTGCTTTTATTACAATGTCTACAGTGCGAACAATGAAACAATTCATAAATCATGCCGTGAGAGGTACCAGATCCGGGCAAATAGATGCCGGAATAAACAAAGTCAAATCTGAGAGGTGCCGTATCCCTTTCCGGCTCAAATTAACCACTGAGCAGGACTACAGGAGTTATGCTGCGATCATAAGCAAGTGGGAAGGTGGTATTTCCCACATATGACTGGTAAAAATCCACTTGAATGCCCCTCCAACTGGTCATTACCAGTGGGAAACTCGTCTCTCATCCCTGAGCTCTGACTTCTCCCACATGCTGACCTCATCTACTTAGGAAATTACCTTCATAACAACATGATAGCTGTACTTATAGTTTATGGTTGACGCAGCTTGTTGTCCATTAGCCTGTCGGCTTTTCTGAACAAGTTCATACCACCCTGCATCCCACTGCTGGCTTGCATCTGAAGCTAAGCAGGGTTGGTCCCAGGATGGGAGACTAGATGCTGCTGGAAGTGGCGTTGGAGGGCCATTAGGAGACACTGTTTCCTCTGGCCTAAAAAAATATCCTAAAGTGATAGGGGACATTGCCTTGTATAGGGTGCCGTCTTTCGGGTGGGATGTTAAACGGGTGTCCTGACTCTCTGTGGTCACTAAAGATCCCATAACACTTATCGTAGGGGTGCTAACCCTAGTGTCCTGGCTAAATTCCCACTCTGACCATCATGGCTATCTAATCATCCCCAATTGGCTCATTCCTCTCCCCTGTAACTATTCCCCAGGTCGTTTCTGTAAATGAGAATGGGTTCTCAGTCAACTTACCTAGTAAAATTAAACAAAGCATGTGAATGCATCCAACTGGTATTTATGACTTCACAGCTGGTAATTACCCACTTCTTTATGAACACAGCATTATCACAATGCTTTGGAAAGCCAATCGGTAGTCAGCAGTGAGATGACTGTGTGATCTTAGTGAGCTGTTGATTGGTGACAGATGTACTATTTCTTCACAGAATGTTGCATGCTATTGAGCTGTGTTTTCCTTGGTCCTGAATGTAAATGCAAAGAAATAATAAATATGATTCCTGTATTTACGCTCATTTGTGGTTTGTTATTGATTCACTGTAGATTTTCACCAAAGAGGGTCATATAATTTTTGTCTGCATTGAGCTGAGTTGACAACAGTGTGGTTTTGAAGAATTCCCATCCTCGACTGCTCACGGACTTCTCTATGAGAACTCAGAGATGAACGTATCCCATGCATGGCCAGCCCTCTCTCTTAGAGCTGCGGTGGCAGTGAGCTATATACTGTATATAGAGATATTTTTGCTGTGGTTACATAGAACTACTGTACTGTATTTCTCAAACACATGTTTTTTACTACTACAAATTAGGTACAGTATATCGTAACTTCTTATCCAAACTTATATCAAATTATTATACCCATTTTTACAACTTATTATGCCCCCCTCAGATTCAAATTATTTTCTGCTCTTTGTTCCTAAAATCGCCCATATTGTCCCATTAAATTACTTAACTTTACATTACTTTTACGAAATACTTATTCTAACTGCGGACTTGCCTGTAATAATTTAGTCATTTCCTGTTTCTCTCTTCAATTTTAAATGACGCTCCAATTTACTTTTAATAGTGACTGTTTTTTCCCCCGATATCGGTCTACTAAGCTGGACATTCATTACTACTTCATCAGTTCATGCAATTATTAGTAATTAAACACTTAAATAAAATCCCCATCCTGATCTGTATTAAAATGTAGTTCCTATTTGTCGTTTTGGTGCTATTATTCAATATGTTACATTGCATTGGCTCCATCTGCTGGTCATTTTGAGCAATTTCCCATGTCGAATTCTCTCTCATTTTAATGATGTTTTACCACATCAAAAAGGTCCGTAATCTATTTCTTTAATTCGCTCTCTTTACCAAGGTATTCAAATAATGATACAACACATCAGAGGTCCATAACCTATTTCTCTCTTTCCCAAAGTGTTCAAATGATGATACAACACATCTATTTACTTCATGATGATACTACACATCTCTCTATTCTACACCCACTCCTGTATTCTCTTTTGTCTTTATACTAATTACTGTTAACACACCTTGTTTTGAATCATAGCACCATGTAATATTCCAATGTGATATTCTCCTTACATCCCTTTACATAACTCAACACCACTCATCGTCCCCCTTTAAAATATAGAATTTTAAATGTTCATTACAGCTTAGCTTTACCACAGATGAGCAGATTTTAACATAATAATAGAATGAAAGTCTGCTTAGCTGTTAGTTCGGCTGTAGACTGTATCCTGTTCGTGAAGACACCAATCTGTTATGATGAGTTTCTAGGGTATCAAGTGATTACGAATGTAAGGATGTAGTTAGACACTTTTGATGGGGAGTTCATATAATATATTTAATATGGTACCATGGTTAGTTATAACAGACATAGCCCTGCCTCTTCCAACTTCCTAACAAAGATCCACTCTCTCTATATATACACGCTCTGTTACAAGTCTCTCGACGAACATCTGGTACCCCATCATGGGCATTCCCTTCTCTTTGATGTTATTACCCTTTACCCCCAAGTCATATATCCTGTCCATCAATCATTTCTAAGATCAACATCAGTCATCTCCTTTGACATAATGGAATGTAGACTCTGTGTCACCAAACCACTTATCTACTATCTCTAACCTGGTCCACACAATACTATGACATGACATCATTACAGATGGGGGCATACTTCTAGGCCACGTTTCCCTTCCTGGAGTGCTCCTTTGCCAGTATGTGGTGTGCCAAGGCATACCCATACCCAATATGTTGGGTGTTGAACATTAGGGCATCCTGAATGTTTTCATCCACATCAGTGTCCACCATGTTTGATGTATCTCATTATAGCCTAGTTTATCATTGTCTATATGTTTTTCAGTACAAAAGGATATAAAGTTACAAGGTAAACATTCATGGGCCAAAGGCAAATATAAGTGACTGTGACTTTTCCTCAGAATAGCGCACTGTGTTTTACACATCATGTATATGACAATTGCTCATTGTCATATCGACCCAAACTCCAGGACCAGGGACAGTGAGTGATTGACAGCAGGAGAGGTCCATGGCCTAGGGGAGGCGAGTGACAAGAAACTCACACCCACTGAGTGCCAGCCAGCCAGCCAGGTATGGTGCACCTCACCTGTAATGGAAATATTTAAGATGACTAAAGTTCATATTTAATTTAGAGTGATCAATGAGGCTGGATGTTATGGATTAAACTCATAGCTGCTGATATGGTTGCCGCCAGACTGGAGGTACAAGGACAGAGGATACACTGATTATTATTGTATTGTGTGAAACAATGTGATTCTGTAGCAGCTGACAAAGTCACTGCTTTCTGTTTTGACTTCCTACAAGCCTCTCAGGTTGGTGTTTACAGATTGTATGCTGATTAGGATATAAGGGTGTTCTCAGAGAAGGCCAGTTAGACATGTTCTCTGCTTCTGGGCTGGAGGTTTCTCCCTGTTGCAACTTGTAAAACATATATTTTTGATTGACTCTCTGCGACTGTTCGTCTGTTTTGTTCACCTGGGAATTCCTATTACATCACCCCGCCCTCATTTCAGTGAGCCTGGATCTCTGTGAGAGAGTGAGAGAGGAAGGCCATCCTGTCTGTATCCCCAGGCTGAGCACTCACACGCAGAGGGACGATGAGGCTAGGTTGGGTCCGTGGGCTGGCCCCTTTGCTGGCCATGGCTGCTGGAATACTCTACATCACATCCATTAAGCAGGAGATTCATTCTCATGGGGAGAGACTGCAGAGGGCCCATCAGAATGACTCGGTCAGGGGCCAGGACATGCTCAAGAGGCTGGAGAAGATGGAGGCTCACTTCGAGAAGCTGGGTGAATCTCAATCTCCTTCATTTAACAGTGGCGTGAAAAAGTATTTGTCCCCTTTCTGATATTTTTGATACTGAATGTTATCAGATCTTCAACCAAAACCTAATATTAGATCAAGGGAACCTGAGTTTACAAATAACCCAAAAAATTGATACTTATTTTATTTATTTAATTAAGTTATGCAACACCCAATTCCCCTGTGTGAAAAAGTAATTGCTCCTTTACACACAATAACTGATTGTGCCACCTTTAGCTGTAATGACTGCAACTTAATGCTTCCTGTAGCTGTTTATCAGTATGTCACATTGCTGTGGAGGAATTATAGCCCATTCTTGCATGCAGAACTGCTTTAATTCAGAGACATTTGTGGGTTTTCAAGCATGTACTGCTCGTTTCAAGTCCTGCCACAACATCTCAATACAGATTAGGTCTGCACATTGACTAGGCCATTCCAAAACTTCAAATGTGTTGCTTTTTAATCATTTTCATGTAGACTTGATTGTGTGTTTTGGATCATTGTCTTGCTGCATGACCTAGCTGTGCTTCAGCTTCAGCTCACAGATGGGTGGTCTAACATTCTCCTGTAGGATTATCTGATACAGAGCAGAATTCATGGTTCCTTCTATTAAGGGAAGTCGTCCAGGTCCTGACCATCACACTTGGTATGAGTTTCTTTCTGTGGATTGCAGGGTTTGGTTTTCACCAGACACAATGGGACCCATCTCGTCCAAAAAGTTCACTCAAGTTTGCCAAAAAAGCACCTGGATGATCATCAAGACTCTTTGAAGAATGTTATACGGACAGATGAGTCAAAAGTATAACTCTTTAGATGACATGGGTCCCATTAGGCCTGGCCAAACACTACAGACTGATCAACAACTACAGGAAGTATTTGGTTGCAGTCATTGGAGCTAAAGTTACCCATATGTAACTCTGTGTTGTTTTTATTACACTACTTTGCTTTATCTTGGCCAGGTCGCAGTTGTAAATGAGAACCTGTTCTCAACTGGCTTACCTGGTTAAATAAAGGTTAAATAAAAAAAATTTAAAAAAGGTGGCACAACCAGTTATTGAGTGTAAGGTGGCAATTACTTTTTCACACAGGGGCATTGGGTGTTGCATAACTTTGTTTATGAAATAAATTAAATAAGTATGTAATTGTTTTGTTATTTGTTCACTCACGGTCCCTTTATCTAATATTAGGTTTTGGTTGAAGATCTGATAACATTCAGTATCAAAAATATGCAAAAGTAGAGAAAATTAGAAAGGGTCAAATACTTTTTCACAGTACTGCACATGTGACTTACCTAGAAGGGAAATACCAGTAGCTCTGTTCACATATTGTACCTGGACTACAGGCTGCCACTGTTAAACCCTTTATTTAATTGAGAACCAGTTTGAGTCTAGCCTACATGTAGAGTTGATCCCCAAAAAAGTTATTTCATACTTCACAGTGATCATTGTAAAAGGGAATTTGTGACTCGATCGGGAAACTTGCCGTATGTCGCACGCCACTGCTTCACATGAGAGGCATTTGAAAGTAAACATTTTTTAAAATTTAAATGTGTTTTCTTGGCAGAAATGCATTCTGGAACATGTGTACTTTCATGTGCCTTAATAACAAACTTGTATTGAATCCGTAAATACGAATACAATTGTTAAATTACGAGCCTAATTGGTTTTACCATGGAAAAAGACTGCTAGCCATTATTGGCTGAGATAATGGATGGGCTGGACATGCCTGGAGGTGAGTTTGGATTGGTCTGCCATGTAGCATGCTTCTGTCTATAACGTAAGCTGCTCAGTATGTGTTGATAGTCCTTTTTACCGCGCAGTTTTTGAAAGCTATAACGTTAGCCATCGAGAACTACAAAAGTGTGCTGCTTTTCTCAACAACATTGATGCCCTGAATTTAGCAGGCGCTATCGACAGATCAGTTGGAAAAAGTGATTGGCTGTTTTCTGCACACGCCACAGTCAATGTGAAATGAATTGTGACTCGACTCAACGCTGGCCAAATAAGATGTAGCTACAAACAAAACTGAGTTAAATGGTTCCAGTCTGCCGTGAAGCGTTCATCCATGTATATGGGTAAAAGTCTAGCTACATTTTCAGATCTTATACGTTTCTAATTTTGTCAGAAAGTTGTATTCATTGCAAGTTAAAGCGTACTGTCAGCTAGCTAGCGAATGTTAGCTTGCTGGCTCGCTAGCTAATGTTACGTGTATGATCTGTGTAGAAATGTTATTTGAATCAGAAAAATATTTGCATTGCTACTTATAGCCTAATGTTAGCTAGCTAACATTGAACCTAGTTGTTAGCTTTAGCTACCTGCAGGTTCATACTACAGCTATGACAACGTTTGTATTGGTAGTGGCACGAGTTGGGATTATGCCGGTTCATGGTTTAGCTAGCTAGCTAGTTAGCTAAATGTCTAAACAAAAGACTCCACTTCGCTATATGATTACATGACCCATCAAGATAGCCAGGTGTGTCTGGGGGTGATTATGGCCATCTATTGTATTTCATGAACATGTGTATGTACGTGTCTAGACAATAGTGACCCATCCACTTAGTGTGGCTGGGTGGTGGCTATAGCATTTCCTTCACATGACCCATCAATTTAGACAAGTGTGTCGGGTAAGCATAATCTAATAATTATAAAATATTTATGAAATATTTTTATCTGGACACTTTTGGTTTTTGATATTGCTACTATGCATGTAACCATTTCACTGTACTGTTTACACATTCTGTATCCTGTGCATGTGACAAATACATTTAGATTTGATTTGATATAGTGTGTGTTTACCAGAGATGGTAATGTAAAGAACAACATGACCTGCACCAAAGTCAGATTAGGATATGGGCCAACAAGGACTAGTGTCATGTGTACCCCCTGTCGCAGGCTGAAACGGAGGCTATGGAAACATACGTCACAGAGTCCCTGGGCCAGGGGTATATACGTCCCTCCACTTCAATGCGCCCGTGCATTGATTATCGATCACTGAACAAGGAGACGATAAGATGTAGTTATCCTCTCCCCCTCATTCCTTCAGTGATTCAGTCAATGCATGGGGCGTGCTTCTTCACCAAATTAGATCTCAGGAGTGCATACAACCTGGTGCGTGTTTGGGAGGGGGATGAGTGGAAGACAGCATTCAGCACAACCACGGGGCATTATGAATACCTGGTGATGCCCTACGGTTTGATGAATGCTCCATCCGTCTTCCAGTCCTATGTGAACGAGGTGTTTCGGGACATGCTTGGTCGTGGTGTAGTGGTCTACATCAATGACATCCTGGTTTATTCCGCCACGCGCGCCAAGCATGTGTCCCTGGTTTGCAAAGTACTGGCCCGACTGTTGGAAAATTACCTTTATGCCAAGGCAGAGAAGTATATGTTTTTCCAGCAGTCCATCTCCTTCATCGGATACCGCATTACCACCTCAGGTGTGGAGATGGAGGGAGATCTCCAACCACGGTTAAGGAGGTGCAGCGGGGGATTACTTTATCCTATCCCAGGTATTCCTTAAAGAGGTGGGGTTTCAAATGTCTCCGGAAGGTGGTGAGTGACTCCGCTGTCCTGGCGTCGTGAGGGAGCTTGTTCCACCATTGGGGTGCCAGAGCAGCGGAACAGTTTTGACTGGGCTGAGCGGGAACTATGCTTCCGCAGAGGAAGGGGAGCCAGCAGGCCAGAGGTGGATGAACGCAAGTAGCCCTCGTGAGCAGCCAACATGTGATACTGAAAGATGCTATTGATTCACATAGGAAGGTGTAACCATCAGTTGTATCAGTGTGACTGTATAAAAAGGAGCACTCCCGGTTCAGGACAAGCAGTTGTTGTTCCATGGAGCAAGCTCAGGCTTTGTTATGCAATAAAGTCTAATTCTTGAATTCACAAGCTCCGGTGTCTTGAGAGATATTTTGGAGTTGATTATCTATTAGTCAAATATTTCCACGACAATAGTTAGGCCTACCAGAGACAATACAGCAGGACTATAAGAGTTATGTTGTGATAATAAGCAAGTAGAAAGGTGGTATTTACCAGAAAAGTCCACTTGAACGCCCCTCCAACTGGTAATTACTAGTGGGAAACTCGTCTATCATCCCTGATCTCCGACTTCTCCCACATGCTGACCTCTGACGTCACCTACTAAGGAAATTACATTTTTAACAGCATTTTCAGCAGTTAAATGCAACAACAAAACATTATTTACAAAAAGCAGTCTATAAATATATGTTTTTGAACACCAAATTATTTTACAAACATAATAGCTGTACTTATAGTTTATGGTTGACGCAGCTTGTTAGCCATTAGCCAATCAGCGTTTCTCAATGAGTTCAAAGCACGTGAATGCATCCAACTTGTATTTACGACTTCATAACTGGTAACTACCACCTTCCCACTTTGTTATGAACACAGCAATATCATCATGCTTTGAAAATCCTATTGGTAGTCAGCAGTGAGATGACTTTGTGATCTTAGTGAGCAGTTGGTTGTACATTTCTTCATGGGGACAGATGTACAGTTTCTTCACAGAATGTGAAATGCTATTCAGCTGTGTTTTCCTTGGTCCTGAATGTAAATGCAAAGAAATAATAAATATCATTCCTGTATTTAAGCTCATTTGTGGTTTGTTATCGATTCACTGTAGAATCAATAACAAAGGGGGTCGTAGAATATTTGTCTGCATTGACATATAGAGCTGAGCTGAGTGGTTTTTAAGAAGTCCTCGACTGCTCAGGGACTTCAGTATGAGTTCTCAGAGATTAACTTATCCTACGTCCTATGCCACAAGGCTGTAAGGGTTGGTGTGAGGTGTGACCCAGGTGCGGTGCAGGTTAGACAGTAGGCAGTAGGCAGAGATGGTGAAACAAGGAACTTTACTGATGGTCCTGAAGCCAGGATACAAAATAACGGACTTTACACGAAAAAGAAAGGAGGAACAAATAAGACTCCAAAAAACAGGAAGACAGACCAAAATATGAAATACTAACTATGACTGAAATAATAAACACTTCTCACGTACCTGTCCATACGTCCCGCGATCAGACACTGATTAGTACTGCTTGGCACAGTGAAACTAGCAGAGAAAACTGAGCAAGGGAACACAGGGAGCAACGGCCCCATCCGGAAAACTGAGCAACTGCCCCAGCCATTTACCTCGGCACCTCCGGGTGTAGGCGACGGCATGTTGTTATCAGCCCTGGGTCCAGAATGTCCCTCCTGGGCACCCAGGACCGCTCCTCTGGCCCATAACCCTCCCAGTCCACCAGAAATTGGAAACACCCTCCCCACCCGCCGGCAGTCCAGGATCCGGTCCACTTTAAAAGCCGGCTGCCCTCCGACAAGGCGCAGCGGGGGAACAGGACGAGGAGGGGGAGCCAGTGGACAGGTGGCCATGGGCTTGAGGAGGGACACATGGAATGTGGGATGCACCCGCATGGTGGGGGGAAGTTGCAGGCGGTAGGCCACTGGGTTGACTCGCCGGACCACTCTGAATGGCCCGACGAACCGGGGGGACAGCTTCCTGGACTCCACGCAGAGAGGAAGATCCCACATGGAGAGCCACACCCTCTGTCCCAGGCAAAAGACCCGGGCCGGGCAACGGCTGCGGTTGGCCTGATGTTGAGACCTGACCGAGGCCCGCACCTAACTCCTAACTCCATCTATTGGCACTGGAAGGGGGACAGGCCGGTGGACGAGCAGAGAAGAGTGTTGTGGGCGTACTCCGCCCACGCCAGTCGCTGACTCCGCGTAGCTGGGTTGCTGGAGGCGTAGCACCTCAGCACCCCTTCCAGATCCTGGATGACGTGCTATGTCTGCCCATTCGAGTGGGGATGGAAGCTGGAAGCCGGACAAGCTGACGGAGGCGCCGAGGCAGGTGGCGAACGCCTTCCAGAACCTGGAGGCGAACTGAGGGCCCCGATCCAACACCACATCTTGGGGAAGGCCATGGACCCGGAAAACGTGCTGCACCACCAGCTTATCCATCGAGAACCGGTCCACAACGACCAGGATGACTGTGTATCCATCATAGGGGGATAGGGCGGAAATGAAATCCAGCGAGATATGGGACCAGGGGCGCTTGGGGATAGGCAGAGGTCGGAGCGGAGCAGCCCTGCCGCGGGCTGATTTGAGCTCTTCGTGCGCGCGCACACCAGGCAAGCAGCCACGAAGGCGCGCGTACCTCCCTCAATAGATAGCCACCAGAACCTCCTACGCAGGAACTCCAACGTCCTGGCACCCACCGGATGGCTGGTGAGGTCGGACACGTGCGTCCACTGAAGCAGTCGCGAGTGCGCCGCCTTGGGTACGTACATCCTCCCCGATGGACCTCCGCCCAGATCAGGCTCCCGCAGTAGCGTTGCTCTGACCAGCCTATCGATTCCCCAAGAAACTAGGGCAGCAATCAGGGCGTTGGGGACAATGGGGTCATCCCTCTCCACCAGGTCCATGGGGTCGAACTGCCGGGAGAGCACGTCAGGCTTGGTGTTCTTAGACCCCGGACGGTATGAGATGGTGAACCAGAACCTGGTGAAGAACAACGCCCACCTGGCCTGGCACGAGTTGAGTCCAGGCGAAGGAGCGTACGCTCATCTGGGTGAGGTCTGTCAGGGGAGCGGCTAGGGAGCTAAAAATGCGAATGAATCGCTTATAAAATTAGCCAACCCTAAAAACCGTTGTAGTTTCTTGAGGGATGAGGGCTGGGGCCAATCCAGTACCGCGCTGACCTTGGCGGGTCCATCCGGGGTCCCCTGGGTGCGATGAACCCAGGAAGCAGTCTGTCTCAGTGTGGAACACACACTTCTCCACCTTGACGTAGAACTGCTGACAGAGAAGGCATTGGAGGACCTGCCAAACGTGCTGCTGGTGTTCACTCATGTCCTTCGAAAATATGAGGATATCATCAAAATACACGAAGACGCTGTAGTCGAGGAGGTCCTGGAATACGTCATTGACCAACTCCTAGAACACCGCAGGCGCGTTGGCTAGACCAAACGGCATGACTTGGTACTCGTAATGCCCACTGGGTGTGTTAAATGCCGTCTTCCACTCATCCCCCTGCCAAATCCTCACCAGGTTGTAGGCATTACGTAAGTCCAGCTTGGTGAAGACCCGGGTTCCCTGCAACGACTCGAATGCCGTCGTCATCAGGGGGAGTGGGTAGAGGTTCTTAACCGTGATGTCGTTGACTGCCCGGTAATCAATGCACGGCCACTGCCCACCGTCCTTTTTCCCAACGAAGAAGAAGCCCGCGCCCACGGGTGAGGTAGAGGGACGGCTGTGACCCTCGACAAGTGCCTCGTCGATATACTCCCTCATGGCCAGCATCTCCGGCCGGGACAAGGAAAACAATCGCCCTTGTGTGGGCATGGCACCCGGCAGGAGATCGATAGAACAGTCGTGTGTCCTTAATCCAAGATGGCGTAGTAGTGCGGTTGTGTATTCTGTTGTGTCTTCATGTAAATAGCCAGTTTTTTTTCTTTTTTTCGTATATATCTCAATTTCCATCCTTTAACTAAATATACTTTCCTGCAACCCACCTCATCCAATGTGGAACGGTTTCTATTATTTATTTATTTTTATCAAGAACCTATGGCTGAAACTAGCCAGCTAGCCAGCTAACTAGCTACTTGCTATTAGTCACCTTTAGCAGTCTTCACCACTGTCTGTGGCCTGCACTACCTACCAGCCACCTCTAGCCTGGACAATTAGGAAGGATTACTTTATCCTATCCCAGGTATTCCTTAAAGAGGTGGGGTTTCAAATGTCTCTGGAAGGTGGTGAGTGACTCCGCTGTCCTGGCGTCGTGAGGGAGCTTGCTCCACCATTGGGGTGCCAGAGCAGCGAACAGTTTTGACTGGGCTGAGCGGGAACTATGCTTCCGCAGAGGTAGGGGAGCCAGCAGGCCAGAGGTGGATGAACGCAGTGCCCTCGTTTGGGTGTAGGGACTGATCAGAGCCTGAAGGTACGGAGGTGCCGTTCCCCTCACAGCTCCGTAGGCAAGCACCATGGTCTTGTAGCAGATGCGAGCTTCAACTGGAAGCCAGTGGAGTGTGCGGAGGAGCGGGGTGACGTGAGAGAACTTGGGAACGTTGAACAACAGACGGGCTGAGGCATTCTGGATGAGTTGTAGGGGTTTAATGGCACAGGCAGGGAGCCCAGCCAACAGCGAGTTGCAGTAATCCAGACGGGAGATGACAAGTGCCTGGATTAGGACCTGTGCCGCTTCCTGTGTAAGGCAGGGTCGTACTCTCCGAATGTTGTAGAGCATGAACCTACAGGATCGGGTCACCGCCTTGATGTTAGCGGAGAACGACAGGGTGTTGTCCAGGGTCACGCCAAGGCTCTTCGCACTCTGGGAGGAGGACACAACGGAGTTGTCAACCGTGATGGCGAGATCATGGAACAGGCAGTCCTTCCCCGGGAGGAAGAGCAGCTCCGTCTTGCCAAGGTTCAGCTTGAGGTGGTGATCCGTCATCCATACTGATATGTCTGCCAGACATGCAGAGATGCGATTCGCCACCTGGTTATCAGAAAGGGGGAAAGGAGAAGATTAGTTGTGTGTCGTCAGCGTAGCAATGATAGGAGAGGCCATGTGAGGATATGACAGAGCCAAGTGACTTGGTGTATGGCGAGAATAGGAGAGGGCCTAGAACTGAGCCCTGGTGGACACCAGTGGTGAGAGCACGTGGTGCGGAGACAGCTTCTCGCCACGCCACTTGGTAGGAGCGACCGGTCAGGTAGGACGCAATCCAAGAGTGAGCCGCGCCGGAGATGCCCAGCTCGGAGAGGGTGGAGAGGAGGATCTGATGGTTCACAGTATCAAAGGCAGCAGACAGGTCTAGAAGGACAAGAGCAGAGGAGAGAGAGTTAGCTTTAGCAGTGCGGAGAGCCTCCGTGACACAGAGAAGAGCAGTCTCAGTTGAATGACCAGTCTTGAAGCCTGACTGGTTTGGATCAAGAAGGTCATTCTGAGAGAGATAGCAAGAGAGTTGGCTAAAGACGGCACGCTCAATAGTTTTGGAGAGAAAAGAAAGAAGGGATACTGGTCTGTAGTTGTTGACTTCAGAGGGATCGGGAGTGTTGGTTTTTTGAGAAGGGGTGCAACTCTCGCTCTCTTGAAGACGGAAGGGACATAGCCAGCGGTCAAGGATGAGTTGATCAGCGAGGTGAGGTAAGGGAGAAGGTCACCGGAGATGGTCTGGAGAAGAGAGGAGGGGATAGGGTCAAGCGGGCAGGTTGTTGGGCGGCCTGCCGTCACAAGTCGCAAGATTTTATCTGGAGAGAGAGGGGAGAAAGAAGTCAAAGCATAGGGTAGGGCAGTGTGAGCAGGACCAGCAGTGTCATTTGACTTAACAAACGAGGATCGGATGTCGTCAACCTTCTTTTCAAAATGGTTGACGAAGTCATCCACAGAGAGGGAGGAGGGGGGATTCAGCAGGGAGGAGAATGTGGCAAAGAGCTTCCTAGGGTTAGAGGCAGATGCTTGGAATTTAGAGTGGTAGAAAGTGGCCTTAGCAGCAGAAACAGATGAAGAAAATGTAGAGAGGAGGGAGTGAAAAGATGCCAGGTCCGCAGGGAGTCTAGTTTTCTTCCATTTCCGCTCAGCTGCCCGGAGCTCTGTTCTGTGAGCTCGCAATGAGTCATCAAGCCACGGAGCTGGAGGGGAGGACCGAGCCGGCCGGGAGGATAAGGGACATAGAGAGTCAAAGGATGCAGAAAGGGAGGAGAGGAGGGTTGAGGAGGCAGAATCAGGAGATTGGAGGGAGAAGGATTGAGCAGAGGGAAGAGATGATAGGATGGAAGAGGAGAGAGTAGCGGGAGAGAGAGAGCGAAGGTTGCGACGGCGCATTACCATCTGTGTAGGGACAGAGTGAGTAGTGTTGGAGGAGAGGGAGAGAGAAAAGGATACAAAGTAGTGGTCGGAGACTTGGAGGGGAGTTGCTGTCAAAGCTCCCTCATCACTGTCAAAGCTCCCTAAAACACTTCAGCAAGCAGGCCATTCTAATTGACCTGGCCCGGGTATCCTGGATGGATATTGACCTCATTCCGTCAGTAGAGGATGCCTGGATGTTCTTCAAAAGTGCTTTCTTCTCCATCTTAAATAAGCATGCCCCATTCAAAAAATGCAGAACTAAGAACAGATATTGCCCCTGGTTCACCCCAGACTTGACAGGTCCTGAGGCAGCAAAGCATCCCCAAACCATCACACCACCACCACCATGCTTGACCTTTGGTATGATGTTCTTACTGTGGAATGCAGAGTTTGGTTTTCGCCAGGCATTACTGGAACCATGTCGTCCAAAAAGTTATACTTCATCTGTCCATAGAACGTTCTTCCAAGAGTCTTGATGATCATCCAGGTGCTTTTTGGCAAACTTTAGTCAACTTTTTGGACGTGATGGGTCCCATTATGCCTGGCGAAAACAAAACACTGCATTCCACAGTAAGAACATCATATCAAAGGTCAAGCATGGTGGTGGTGGTGTGATGGTTTGGGGATGCTTTGCTGCCTCAGGCCCTGGACGACTTGCCTTAATAGAAGGAACCATGAATTCTGCTCTGTATCAGATAATTCTACAGGAGAATGTCAGACCATCCGTCTGTGAGCTGAAGCTGAAGCGCAGCTGGGTCATGCAGCAAGACAATGATCCAAAACACACAATCAAGTCTACATGAAAATTGCTAAAAAGCAACAAATTTGAAGTTTTGGAATGGCCTAGTCAAAGTCCAGACCTAATCCCAATTGAGATGTTGTGGCAGGACTTGAAACGAGCAGTTCATGGTTGAAAACCCACACGTCACTGAGTTAAAGCAGTTCTGCATGGAAGAGTGGGCCAAAATTCCTCCACAGCTATGTGAGAGACTGATCAACAACTACAGGAAGCATTTGGTTGGAGTCATTGCAGCTAAAGGTGGCACAACCAGTTATTGAGTGTAAGGGGGCAATTCCTTTTTCACACAGGGGAATTGGGTGTTGCATAACTTTGTTTATGATGAAATAAATATGTAATTGTTGTGTTATTTGTTCACTTATGTTCCCTTTATCTAATATTAGGTTTTGGTTGAAGATCTGATAACATTCAGTATCACAAATATGCAAAAGTTGAGAAAATTAGAAAGGGGGCAAATACTTTTTCATAGCACTGTAAAGTGTGTTGTCCTTATTTTCATCATTCTAATGATATGCTTGAATGATATAGGACTAGAATGAGATAAAGAAGGCTTTCACTTCTCTTCACGAGGATTGAATGGTTATGGGTCTGAATAAATAACTGCTATAGCCTAACTGCCATCGGGTGTTCGCTCTTCTTTCAAACTACCCGTGAGTTCTATTGGCGTCTTTATTTAACATTCACCAAACAAGAGCTTGCGTCCCTCTTCAAATAGTCTATTGGTATAAGAAATGCTAAAAAAAGAATGTCCGGCAAGGAATTCTAGTCTAGCTTTTCCTGCATGGGACTCCAAGTGCTAAGGAGCCTTTTTTACAGAGAGAGGCCAGCGGAGCACAGGTGTGTGCGTATTGCGCAAGAGACAGAGGCTCAGTTCTAGGCCCTCTCCTATTCTCGCTATACACCAAGTCACTTGGCTCTGTCATATCCTCACATGGCCTCTCCTATCATTGCTACGCAGACAACACACAACTAATCTTATCCTTCTGATAACCAGGTGGCGAATCGCATCTCTGCATGTCTGGCAGACATATCAGTGTGGATGACGGATCACCACCTCAAGCTGAACCTCGGCAAGACGGAGCTGCTCTTCCTCCCGGGGAAGGACTGCCCGTTCCATGATCTCGCCATCACACTTGACAACTTCGGTGTGTCCTCCTCCCAGAGTGCAAAAAGCCTTGGCGTGACCCTGGACAACACCCTGTCGTTCTCCACTAACATCAAGGCGGTGACCCGATCCTGTAGGTTCATGCTCTACAACATTCGGAGAGTACGACCCTGCCTTACACAGGAAGCGGCACAGGTCCTAATCCAGGCACTTGTCATCTCCCATCTGGATTACTGCAACTCGCTGTTGGCTGGGCTCCCTGCCTGTGCCATTAAACCCCTACAACTCATCCAGAATGCCGCAGCCCATCTGGTGTTCAACCTTCCCAAGTTCTCTCACGTCACCCCGCTCCTCCGCACACTCCACTGGCTTCCAGTTGAAGCTCGCATCTGCTACAAGACCATGGTGCTTGCCTACGGAGCTGCGAGGGGAACGGCACCTCCGTACCTTCAGGCTCTGATCAGTCCCTACACCCAAACGAGGGCATTGCGTTCATCCACCTCTGGCCTGCTGGCCCCCTACCTCTGCGGAAGCACAGATCCCGCTCAGCCCAGTCAAAACTGTTCGCTGCTCTGGCACCCCAATGGTGGAACAAGCTCCCTCATGTCGCCAGGACAGCGGAGTCACTCACCACCTTCCGGAGACACTTGAAACCCCACCTCTTTAAGGAATTCCTGGGATAGGATAAAGTAATCCTTCTACCCCCCCCCAGTAATGTGGTTATCACACTGGCTATAAGGTGAATGCACCAATTTGTAAGTCGCTCTGGATAAGAGCGTCTGCTAAATGACGTAAATGTAAATGTAAGTTAGAAGCTTATTACTCATAACCCATCACTCATTAGCTAAATATAAGGCTAATACTGCATTGAATGTATTACCTGAAAGAGGTAGGCTAGGACATCTCTATATAGGCCTGTACAGTGCATTCGGAAAGTATTCAGACCCCTTCACTTTTTCCACATTTTGTTACGTTACAGCCTTATTCTAAAATTGATTAAATTGTTTTTTTCCCTCATCAATCTACACACAATACCCCATAATGATAAAGCAAACACTTTTTTTGTGTGCAAATGTATAAAAGCAGATTACACGGAAATATCACATATACATAAGTATTCAGACCCTTTACTCAGTACTTTGTTGAATCACCTTTGGCAGTGATTACAGTCTTAAGTCGTCTTGGGTATGACGCTACAAGCTTGGCACATCTGTATTTGCGGAGTTTCTCCCATTCTTCTCTGCAGATCCTCTGAAGCTCTGTCAGGTTGGATGGGGAGCGTCACTGCACAGCGATTTTCAGGTCTCTCCAGAAATGTTCGATCAGGTTCAAGTCCGGCCTCTGGCTGGGCCACTCAAGGACATTCAGAGACTTGTCCCGAAGCCAATCCTGCGTTTTCTTGGCTGTGTGCTTAGGCTGAACCTTCGCCCTATGCTATAACCACCCCCCAGCCACATCTAGCTAAGTGGATGGGTCACTATTGTCTAGTCATGTACACATATTCATGAAATACAATAGATGGTCGTCATCACCCCCAAACACACCTGGCTAACTTGATGCTTCATGTAATCATTCTCTTGCAAAATGGAGTCTTTCGTTTAGACATGTAGCTAGCTAGCTAAACAATGAACCATAATTCCAACTCATACAGTGCATTCGGAAAGTATTCAGACCCCTTGACTTTTTCCACATTTTGTTACGTTACAGCCTTATTCTAAAATTGATTAAATTACATTTTTTCCTCATCAAATGATGACATAATGACAAAGTGAAAACAGGTTTTTAGACATTTTTGCCAGGAGTCACTCCTTTTGATACAAACAGAGCATTAACTTATTTAGATAGCTTCAGTCACTGTTTTTAGAATGTTTAAAAAATAGTTGATGAATAATGTTTTTATCTTTGCCTCGATCCTGACTAGTCTCCCAGTCCCTGCCGCTGAAAAACATCCCCACAGCATGATGCTGCCACCACCATGCTTCACCGTAGGGATGGTGCCAGGTTTCCTCCAGACGTAGTGCTTGAAATTCAGGCCAAAGAGATCGATCTTGGTTTCATCAGACCAGAGAATCTTGTTTTCATGGTCCGAGTGTCCTTTAGGTGTCTTTTGGCAAACTCCAAGCGGGCTGTCATGTGCCTTTTACTGAGGAGTGGCTTCCGTCTGGCCACTTTACCATAAAGGCCTGATTGGTGGAGTGCTGCAGAGACGGTTGTCCTTCTGGAAGTTTCTCCCCATCTCCACAGAGAAACTCTAGAGCTCTGTCAGAGTGACCATCGGGTTCTTGGTCACCTCCCTGACCAAGGCCCTTCTCCCCAGACTGCTCAGTTTTTTTACATTGTATTTTTTACATTGTAGAATAATAGTGAAGACATCAAAACTATGAAATAACACATATGTAATCATGTAGTAACCAAATAAGTGTTAAACAAATCAAAATATATTATATATTTGAGATTCTTCAAAGTAGCCACCCTTTGCCTTGATGACAGCTTTGCACACGCTTGGCATTCTCTCAACCAGCTTCATGAGGTAGTCACCTGGAATGCATTTCAATTAACATGTGTGCCTTGTTAAAAGTAATTTGTGGAATTTCTTTCCTTCTTAATGCGTTTGAGCCAATCAGTTGTGTGGTGACAAGGTAGGGGGGGTATACAGAAGATAGCCCTATTTGGTAAAAGACCAAGTCCATATTATGGCAAGAACAGCTCAAATAAGCAAACAGAAATGACAGTCTAGCATTACTTTAAGACATGTAGGTCAGTCAATTAGGAACATTTCAAGAACTTTGAAAGTTTTTCAAGTGCAGTCGCAAAAACCATCAAGCGCTATAATGAAACTGGCTCTCATGAGGACCGCCACAGGAAAGGAAGACCCAGAGTCACCTCTGCTGCAGAGGATTAGTTCATTAGAGTTACCAGCCTCAGAAATTGCAGCCCAAATAAATGCTTTACAGAGTTCAAGTAACAGACACATCTCAACAGCAACTGTTCAGAGGAGATTGCGTGAATCAGGCCTTCATGGTCGAATTGCTGCAAAGAAACCACTACTAAAGGACACCAATAAGAAGAAGAGGCTTGCTTGGGCCAAGAAACATGAGCAATGGACAATAGACCGGTGGAAATCTGTCCTTTGGTCTGATGAGTCGAAATTTGAAATGTTTGGTTACAACCGCCGTGTCTTTGTGATCTCCACATGTGTGTTTCCCATCGTGAAGCATGGAGGAGGAGGTGTGATGGTGCTTTGCTGGTGACACTGTCAAATCAAATTTTATTTGTCACATACACATGTTTAGCAGATGTTATTGCGGGTGTAACGAAATGCTTGTGCTTCTAGCTCCGACAGTGCAGTAATATCTAACAAGTAATATCTAACAATTTCACAACATATACCCAATACATACAAATCTAAGTAAGGAATGGAATTAAGAATATATACATATATGGACGAGTAATGTCAGAGCGGCATGGACTAAGATACAGTAGATTATTATAGAATGCAGTATATACATATTAGATGAGTAATGCAAGATATGTAAACATTAGTAGTGACTAGTGTTCAATTTCTTAAAGTGGCCAGTGATTTCTATAGGCAGCAGCAGCATCTAAAGTGCTAGTGATATCTATGATTGATTTAGAATTCAAGACACACTTAACCAGCATGGCTACCACAGCATTCTGCAGCGATACGCCATCCCATCTGGTTTGCGCTTAGTGGACTATCATTTGTTTTTCAACAGGGCAATGACCCAAAACACACCTCCAGGCTGTGTAAGGGCTATTTGACCAAGAAGGAGAGTGATGGAGTGCTGCATTAGATGACCTGGCCTCCACAATCACCCGACCTCAACCCAATTGAGATGGTTTGGGATGAGTTGGACTGCAGAGTGAAGGAAAAGCAGCCAACAAGTGCTCAGCTTATGTGGGAACTTCTTCAAGACTGTTGGAAAAGCATTCCTCATGAAGCTGGTTGAGAGAATGCCAAGAGTGTGGAAAACTGTCATCAAGGCAAATGGTGGCTACTTTGAAGAATATAAAATATATTTTGATTTGTTGAACACTTTTTTGGTTACTACATGGATTCCATATGTGTTTATTCATAGTTTTGATGTCTTCACTATTATTCTATAATGTAGAAAATAGTAAAAAATTAAGAAACCCCTTGAATTAGTAGGTGTTCTAGAACTTTTGACCGGTAGTGTATGTATAATGAAATATGAAATTCAACATAATTTCAACCCCCCAATATAACAGAATATGATGTTTCTACCTGAACTTTTCAACGCAATTTCAACATAGACGTAGTTCTGATGATTATGTTGAAATTAGATTGATGTAACAACCTCTTAGTCAGGTTAAGTCAATGTATTTAAGTTGACATTTTACCCTCATTTCAATGTTTACAATGCTGGTTGAAATAAGATGAAAACCGTACTGGTTGATAACTTTTTTCAAATCCACTGTGTATTCCACGTTGATTCCACGTCATAATACGTTGACAAATGACATTGAAACAATGTTGATTCAACCAGTGTGTGCCCAGTGGGTAGCAACTGTTTCTAGAGGTTTAGTTTAGATACAGTGGGGGAAAAAAGTATTTAGTCAGCCACCAATTGTGCAAGTTCTCCCACTTAAAAAGATGAGAGAGGCCTGTAATTTTCATCATAGGTACACGTCAACTATGACAGACAAAATGAGAAAAAGAAATCCAGAAAATCACATTGTAGGATTTTTAATGAATTTATTTGCAAATTATGGTGGAAAATAAGTATTTGGTCAATAACAAAAGTTTCTCAATACTTTGTTATATACCCTTTGTTGGCAATGACACAGGTCAAACGTTTTCTGTAAGTCTTCACAAGGTTTTCACACACTGTTGCTGGTATTTTGGCCCATTCCTCCATGCAGATCTCCTCTAGAGCAGTGATGTTTTGGGGCTGTCGCTGGGCAACACAGACTTTCAACTCCCTCCAAAGATTTTCTATGGGGTTGAGATCTGGAGACTGGCTAGGCCACTCCAGGACCTTGAAATGCTTCTTACGAAGCCACTCCTTCGTTGCCCGAGCGGTGTGTTTGGGATCATTGTCATGTTGAAAGACCCAGCCATGTTTCATCTTCAATGCCCTTGCTGATGGAAGGAGGTTTTCACTCAAAATCTCACGATACATGGCCCCATTCATTCTTTCCTTTACACGGATCAGTCGTCCTGGTTCCTTTGCAGAAAAACAGCCCCAAAGCATGATGTTTCCACCCCCATGCTTCACAGTAGGTATGGTGTTCTTTGGATGCAACTCAGCATTCTTAGTCCTCCAAACACGACGAGTTGAGTTTTTACCAAAAAGTTATATTTTGGTTTCATCTGACCATATGACTTTCTCCCAATCCTCTTCTGGATCATCCAAATGCACTCTAGCAAACTTCAGACGGGCCTGGACATGTACTGGCTTAAGCAGGGGGATACGTCTTGCACTGCAGGATTTGAGTCCCTGGCGGCGTAGTGTGTTACTGATGGTAGGCTTTGTTACTTTGGTCCCAGCTCTCTGCAGGTCATTCACTAGGTCCCCCGTGTGGTTCTGGGATTTTTGCTCACCGTTCTTGTGATCATTTTGACCCCACAGGGTGAGATCTTGCGTGGAGCCCCAGATCGAGGGAGATTATCAGTGGTCTTGTATGTCTTCCATTTCCTAATAATTGCTCCCACAGTTGATTTCTTCAAACCAAGCTGCTTACCTATTGCAGATTCAGTCTTCCCAGCCTGGTGCAGGTCTACAATTTTGTTTCTGGTGTCCTTTGACAGCTCTTTGGTCTTGGCCATAGTGGAGTTTGGAGTGTGACTGTTTGAGGTTGTGGACAGGTGTCTTTTATACTGATAACAAGTTCAAACAGGTGCCATTAATACAGGTAACGAGTGGAGGACAGAGGAGCCTCTTAAAGAAGAAGTTACAGGTCTGTGAGAGCCAGAAATCTTGCTTGTTTGTAAGTGACCAAATACTTATTTTCCACCATAATTTGCAAATAAATTCATTAAAATCCTACAATGTGAATTTCTGGATTTTTTTTTCTCAATTTGTCTGTCATAGTTGACGTGTACCTATGATGAAAATTACAGGCCTCTCTCATCTTTTTAAGTGGGAGAACTTGCACAATTGGTGGCTGACTAAATACTTTTTTTCCCCACTGTAAGAGGAACCTTATTGTCCCCAAACTGAAATACCCTACAGTGCTTATTTTTAATTGAATCAAAATGAATTAGTTATTATTACAGGTACTGACAGACAATGTGGCATTTACCTGGTTTGAGATGGGTAATACTTCTAGGCCACGTTTCCCTTCCTGGAGTGCTCCT
Organism: Coregonus clupeaformis; assembly: GCF_020615455.1. Lineage (NCBI taxonomy): Eukaryota > Metazoa > Chordata > Actinopteri > Salmoniformes > Salmonidae > Coregonus > Coregonus clupeaformis. Next base: position 73,713 of record NW_025534871.1, read on the forward strand.
TTGCCAGTATGTGGTGTGCCAAGGCATACCCATACCCAATACGTTGGGTGTTGAACGTTAGGGCATCCTGAATGTTTTCATCTACATCAGTGTCCACCATGTTTGATGTATCTCATTATAGCCTAGTTTATGTTTTTCAGGACAAAGTGATATAAAGTTACAAGGTAAACATTCATGGGCCAAAGGCAAATATAAGTCACTGTGACTTTTCCTCAGAATAGCGCACTGTGTTTTACACATTATGGATATGACAATTGCTAATTGTCATATCGACCCAAACTCCAGGACCAGGGACAGTGAGTGATTGACAGCAGGGAGAGGTCCACTGGCCTAGGGGAGGCAAGTAACAAGAAACTCACACCCACTGAGTGCCAGCCAGCCAGGGAATATTTAAGATGACTAAAGTTCATATTTAATTTAGTGATACCATTTTAGCATATTTGTAGTTTCTGTTATGCACGTGATTTCCAGTGTTCTGTTTGTAACACTCGGGTTGATTGGCACTAGACTAGAGGCTGGATGTTATGGATTAAACTCATAGCTGCTGATATGGTTGCCGCCAGACTGGAGGTACAAGGACAGAGGATACACTGAATATTATTGTATTGTGTGAAACACTGTGATTCTGTAGCAGCTGACAAAGTCACTGCTTTCTGTTTTGACTTCCTACAAGCCTCTCAGGTTGGTGTTTACAGATTGTATGCTGATTAGGATATAAGGGTGTTCCCAGAGAAGGCCAGTTAGACATGTTCTCTGCTTCTGGGCTGGAGGTTTCTCCCTGTTGCAACTTGTAATAAACTAATTAGATTTTTGATTGACTTTCTGCGACTGATCTTCTCTTTTGTTCACCTGGAAATTCCTATTACATCACCCCTCCCTCCTTTCAGCGAGGTGAGTCTCAATCTCCTTCATTTAACTGTGACTTACCTGGAAGAGAAATGCCAGTAACTCTGTCCACACACTGTACCTGGACTACAGTCTACCACTGTTCTAGATGGTAGGGCAGATTTAGAGGGGAGGATTTTAGATCACATTAGAATCTAGTCTGAGCCTACATGTAGAGTTGATCCCAGGAAGTTATTTCACACTTCACAGTGATGATTGTAAAAGGGAATTTGTTCTCAATTAAATAAAGGGTTTTAAATAAACTAATAAAATATTAAATAAAATATGCCCATAATCATTTTAGATTGTTATTTAATCCTGTACACTGTTGCTTATTGCACAACATTTGATCCACCAACTGCTGTGTGCCAAGTTTGCCACATTGTTTACTATTACAAAAAACAATTCTCCAAAGCAGATCAAACATTATTAATCAACTTTTTTTGTAAACACACATGCAAACAGTTACTGAAGCTATGTAAATGAGGTCATGCTCTGTTTGTATGAAAAGGGATGACTCATGTTGATTCCGGCAGCCTTAACACACTTATTACAGTTTGATGAACAGCTGTCATGTGTGTCCACAGTGAAGACAATCAACGAAGGGATCAGTCTGAAAGAGGGGCAGGCTGTGAAAGCTCCCGAGGTCAAGAAGGAGAGGAAGGTGGTGAAGAAGTTGTACCCCAACTCAGCTCTGTTTACAAGCTGGGGTGATGAGCTCTCAGAGGAGGAGCAGAAAGAGGCAGAGGGGCTGTTTCAGATGTATGGATACAACGCCTTCCTGAGTGACAGACTACCCCTGAACAGGGAAATCCCTGATACTCGCGATCCTAAGTAAATCATTTTCCTCATCTCTCCCCCACCTCTACACAATAAATGATGTATAACTCAAGACTTCTGAATTCTAACCACAGTCTGTTGCATCCGAGGTCATCTGAGGTCCATTCCATCTCCAGCACTTTTAATGCAGTTTGACGAATGACATTGAAATTGACAATAACTTTAAGAGTGAAACAGCAGCTTTGGTGAAGTGAATTAATTATATGAGGTCGACCAAATGTTTTGTTGTGCCTGTTAGGTGTGCTAATCACCAGTATCCCCATGACCTGCCCACCATCAGCGTGGTGTTGATCTACTTGGACGAGGCACTGTCCATCATCAAGAGAGCTGTCCGCAGCATCATGGACAAGACCCCCCAACGCCTGCTCAAAGACATCATACTGGTGGATGACCACAGCCCCAATGGTTCGCCTAATTGGTCTCTTCTCTACGCATAGAAACATTTGAAATTACATTTGTTAACATTTAGATTGAACATAGGTGTGGCTTTCAACTTTTGTTGTGTTTCACTGATTTTCAAGTGTCTGCTTTCACAGAGGATCTAAAGGAGAAGTTGGATGTCTACATCAGCTTCATCCATGAAGAGCGTCCGGGCCTGGTGAAGAGAGTGAGACACTCAGAGCAGCTCGGTCTCACACAGGCCCGCCTCTCAGGGTGGAGAGAAGCTGAAGAAGATGTGGTGGCCATCTTGGATGCCCACATAGAGGTCCATGTGGAATGGTAGTCTAAATGGTTTTTGTTATAAAATATGCTCGTGAGATCTTTAAATCCCCCCAATGTGGTGTTTTCAGTCTGTGTTTGTGTGAACAGGGTGGAGCCTCTGTTATCTCGGATAAAGGAGGACCGCACGTTGGTGTTGACACCGGTGTTTGACAAAGTCAATTTCGATGACTTGACAGTCACACGTTATGGGCCTGCTGCAGACGCCTTTGACTGGGCCCTGTGGTGTATGTACGAGTCCTTCAGACCTGAGTGGTATGCCTTGAAAGACGAGTCACAGCCAGGAAAGTGAGTTGTTCATGATTTCATCATAGGATGATAGTTCAGTTTCACAAGTCTGTTTGAATAGGCGATAAGGAAAGCACGGCATTGGGAGGAAAATCTCACCTAATATTTACACCTGGAATATTATTTTACGTTATCTATTCAATAAAATGAATGTCACTTCTCCCAGTGTAGAAATTACTATGATTTGTACTGTATGTTTGTCAGGAGCCCCTCCATTATGGGCATACTAGTGGTTGATCGGCTGTTCTTTGGGGAAATTGGTGCTCTCGACGGTGGTATGAAGATCTATGGAGGTGAAAATGTTGAACTGGGCATCCGGGTAAGCCCCTCTGCTACAGTTGCTAAATGAATGTTTGAAATCAAAGCAGACTTGTGTTTGCAGAATTACTTTCTGTTCTTGATTCATTCAGTTTGAACAAACCAATCTAGAGCCAACATCTAGACACTTCAGTCCATATCTATAAATTCTTCCTTCTCTCTTGGTGTTTGGTTTTCCTAGGTGTGGCTGTGTGGGGGAAGTATTGAGGTTATACCTTGTTCTAAAATAGCCCACATCGAGAGGGCCCATAAACCCTATCTCCCCGACCTGAGCATTACAATGAAGAGGAATGCTCTGAGAGTGGCTGAGGTCTGGATGGATGAATACAAACATAATGTCAACATCGCCTGGAACCTCCCACTGAAGGTACACTCTTAGAAAAAAAGGGTTCCAAAAGGGTTCTTCGGCTTACCCCATAGGAGAACCCTTTTGGGGTCCAGGTAGAACCCTTTTTGGTTGCAGGTAGAACTATTTTGGGTTCCATGTAGAACCCTCTGTGAAAAGGGTTCTACATGTAACCAAAGGGGTTCTACATGGAACCAAAATGGGTTCTTCAAAGGGTTCTCCTATGGGGACAGCCAAAGAACCTGTGTGCTGTACAGAACAAACAATTCAAAAAGTAGGCTTTGTTCAGGTGCTCCTATAAAATAACAATCATCGTTGTTATTGCAGCTTGAAAGAAGACTAGACAGTCAGAATTAGCACTATGTGTGAAAAGTTTATATTATTCAATGCCACAATAAGGATATTGAAGTATGATCTATGTAAATATCTGGAGGTAAAAACAAATATGGATAATAGGTGGATTGCTCACATGGCCTGTGTTTCTGATTTAGAAATCTTCCTCTTTCTCACCACAGGACCATGGCATAGACATTGGGGATGTTTCAGAGAGGAAGAAGTTGAGAAAGAGGCTGAACTGCAAGCCCTTCCAGTGGTATCTGGACAATGTGTATCCCATGTTAGACCCCCTGGGTGACTTGCTTGGTTATGGAGCTGTGAGTGTTGCTAAAACATTTATCATTGTTCTGCACACACACACACACACACACACACACACAGTCTGCTGTTCTATTATGTACTATTCATTCAACTACACGACCAAGACACTACCCACTTTAAACCTATAAATACTTTCATACTTGACATAACACATTCATTATCTATACTGTATACACTGTACCAGGATAATAATCTGCACTTTTATAACCGTTTAATCTCTGTCTATAAAATCAACAGCTGGTCAATGATCTGAAGGCGGATCTCTGTATAGATCAAGGCCCATTTCCAGGGAACACACCTATTTTATATGGATGCCATTATTATGGTCCACAGGTTTGTAGAATCATTGCTTAGTATTTTTTTATTTAACTACATGTATAATATGGTCCATCCCATGGCAGACCTGGGATTCAACCCATACCACAATGCAAAATATTGTCAATACCACAGACTCAGAAAAGCCAAAATATCTATACTCTCTGTCCAGAACTGTTATTATCGAGCCAGCGGGGAGATCTACATTGGAGGCATCAAGTCTCACAAGTACAACAGTAATCGTTGTCTGGTGGACACTGGTACTCGAACCCCAGGACTGTATGAGTGCAAGGTGGCCAAGCAGAAGGGATTCCACATGCTCTGGGACTTTCAACAGGTGAGGATTACAACACTCTGTAAAATAGGAAAATGTTTACTAATAAGCATATTGAAACACAGGGAATTTCAAAAGCAACATGCCCAAAACCATGGCTAAAAGAACTGTAATTTACTTTTTAGTGGTTTTTATTGTGGGATGTTGTACAGTAGACTGTTTTTTTACATTTTACAGGGAAAAGCCATCCAGAACAGACAGACAAAGAAATGTCTGGAGATTGCCCCAGGGGACGACACCTACTACCAGCTCATCATTCAGGAGTGCAGTGGGCAGCACTGGAAAATACAGAATCTGATAAAAGACATCTAAAACACTGAGATAGTTAGGCCTACCAGAGACAATACAGCAGGACTATATGAGCTATTATCATGCTTTGAAAAGCCAATCGGTGGTCAGCAGTGAGATGACTGTGTGATCTTAGTGAGCTGTTGATTGGGGACAGATGTACTGTTTATTCACAGAATGTGGCATGCTATTGAGCTGTGTTTTCCTTGGTCCTGAATGTAAATGCAAAGAAATAATAAATATGATTTCTGTATTTACACTCATTTGTGGTTTGTTATTGATTCACTGTAGATTTTCACCAAAGAGGGTCATATAATATTTGTCTGCATTGACATCATATTGAGCTGAGTTGACATCAGTGTGGTTTTGAAGAAGTCCCGTCCTTGACTTCTCAGGGATTTCTATATGAGTTCTCAGAGATGAACTTATCCCACGTCCTCTGCCACATGGCCAGCCCCATCTCCTTCAGCTGTGATGGCAGTGAGCTATATCTATGGTAGAGGACATATAACTACAACTTTCTCAAACACATGCTTTTCACGACTACAAATTAAGCAGTTGGTAATCTCCGAACTCAATCACCCATACGCTAGCTAGCTATGTTAACAGTCTGTCATGAGAGATTAAACAGTTAGTATCCAGAGTAAACAGAGGTAATACCATAGAGATACATGAAATACTCTTTCATTTAAATTCTCCAAACAACTCTTGACCTCACCTTATGGAGTTGATGGCCAGCTCCTTCAGAGTGCCCAGGTTAGCCCTCAAGCCACCGATGCCCACAAACATCTCATAGAAGTCATAGGAGAGCCCAGTGGTCCCAAACAGGGACGGGTCATCAGAGCTGACCACTATGGGGTGGCCCTCAGACATCAGCACAGCTGCAGGGTGGTTCCTTAGGTCAGACACCAGCTTCAGCACCTGGTCATAGACACACAGGGATTCAGGGACATCAGCACTGATTTAACTCAGTGGACTAAAGACAACTGAACCAGAGATATTTAGAGGTTCAGTTCAGATTAACTTTATTGTCCCCAAACTGAAATACCCTACAGTGCTGCTTTTTTATTTAACCAATGGGAATATTATGATGAGTACTGACAGACAATGTGGCATTTACCTGGTTTGAGATGGGGCATACTTCAACGGCCACGTTTCCCTTCCTGGAGAGCTCCTTTGCCAGTGGGTGGTGTGCCAAGGCGTACCCATGCCCAATACGTGTGGTGTTGAACAGTAGGGCATCCAGAATGTTTTCATCCACTTCAGTGCCCTCGTGGTCTGCACAAGTATGAATGCACGCGCACACACACACACACACACACACACACACGTTATACTGGTAGTGCATCACAATAATGTGTATATACCGTGATTTGTTTTTGTTAATTACACAATGGTTTTAATCAATCATCCTATACTTGCCAGTCTCTCCTGCATGAAAGAAGTATTGCAGCATGACTCCAAGCTCTGCAGGTAGAGATAAGGCCTCCCTGAAGAACCAGAGAGGTCTTCCCCTGTCCTCCCTGCCAACCTAAAACCACAAAAGAACAGTTCATTTTACAATGTGTGTCAAATAGATGCAATGTAATAAATAATTATGTAAACATTGTAGTAAATCATGAAATTGTTTATTTGTGTATTGATTTTCAGTAATGAGAGGGCATATGATTGGTTCTACCCCTCAATAGAATTCTCACCAGGTCGAATCCTGCAACAAACTCTGGGAAATCCTTCTGCATCTGAATGGCCTCTTTTACAGCTGCTTTGACATCAGACACACTCAGAACCCTAAGGTGCACACAACGGCAGTGCCAATCATCAGAAATCATAATTATATTGCTTTCATTGCAACAGGCAAGCTCAATCAAGCACAGCTAGAGTGTCCAAAATGATTATAAATAGTATTTGAACCCTGTACTGTACCTATGGACGGAAATGATGAGTCGAGCTCCCAGAAAGCCAGGGTGTTCAGCCACAAACTGTTGAGTGACTTCCTGATAAGTCCTCAGGGACCAGGCTTTATCATGGATGCTTCCATCCAGCTCATATGTCTGCAGGATATGCAGAATAAAAACATCACCAAAAACCCTTGAAAAATAAATGTCTAGGTATCTCATATAGCCTAGGTAACATGTAATTTCAGCCCACTACATTGCCCATTATACTTCCGATTAAGGCCCACAGTACTAACCCTTGATAGTCCAGTTCTTAGTTCCAGGTACATGATGTTGTCATCAAACAGCTGTTCTAAGCCCTTGTAGAGAAAGTCTTTAAACACAGGAGCGTAGGTGACCAGCCCAGCTATGGCCACAAATGCCATCTCAAACCTCTCCCACACTGCGTCCTGGCTCGGGTAGGTAGTGTCTGGATCATCAGTGAACAGTGTGAGGTTCTGCATCAAGCTGGAAAAACATCCAAAAAGACAATAAACTACCCTTCCATGAATAAGAAAGTTGTCTTTTTGCTACTACATGTGTTCATTCATAGACGCCTATTTGTATTGCTTGGCTTTGATGATATAGTGGACTACCTGTAGTCAAAGTCTGTAGGATCCACCATGTTGGCTCTCAAGGTCTTCAACAGTTGCCAGTAGAGGCAGTCCCAGGTAGGGAAGGGCCGGCGACTAGAGAAGACGAACCGTACAGACCTGCCCCATGTGAAGCAGATGTAACAATGGGGCCTGTATGTGATGTTCTTCACCAGCCAATCAACACTCACCAGAGATGAGCTGTGGATGTGGAGGGCTGCCCCTGTGACCCAGAATAGAGAATATACTAACCGTAGTTAAATTGATGGTAAACATATTTGTAAGGTGAGCCAAGGTGCTCCTCAGCTGCACTAGGGCAGTGGGACTGTATTACTGTCTTACCTTTGGGCATCCTTTGCAGCAGGCTAAAGATGGGGCTCTTATGGATGAGGGGCCGTGCCTTGAAGAAGTGAATGGCAGGAGGGAACTGGGCCGCAGCCATCTCTTGTTCTTTTAGCTTGTGAAGGTGTGCGTCGAGCCACTGCTCTGCCCCTGTCAGCTGCACACGGCCCCCTGTCTGCCTGGAGGTCTCCTGGCACATCATCGTCTCCCTCTGACGGGGGTCAGGGGTCCCGCCACATACAGTCACACAGCACATCACAACTGCCAAATGGAGGGTGATGGTATAGCTCCCTCTAGAGGGGAAAACCATATTGTCCTGCAGTGTCATTGGAGATTGGAAGAAGTGGCTGTGGAAATCCTTCTTGAAGAGGCCACTCATTGAACTAAATGCTAGATTTAATTCAACAATGAACACAGAGGTTTTCAGAGATAGTAATTTAGAACACATTTTAATTTAGAACATAAGGTACTACCGTAAACCTATACGCTGATGCTGCTAGTTCCTTTCTAAGCCCTGAACAGGAATGTTCAGATAATCATACAATTGAATGCAAACAACATTTACATTAATAAAATAAAGCATACTTACAAATGAGAAGCAACAGAAGTGAGGTATTCTTCCCTTATTCACTCTTTCCTTCTCAAGTGTGTAAACCTTTCTCACATAAACTACCCCAGTACTATGCTATTTAGTCTGAGTTGACGGGCTCACAATACCATTGTGTTATGCCCACTTACTTAATGGCTGTTGCTAGTCAGCAGAATGCAGCCCAAAAATGTAGCATGTCATGAGATTCTCTGGAGGGACCATAGATGATTCAATTGGACAAATAACAAGAGACTATAGTGCAACTCCTTTGTCGAAAAAAAATGCATTGTATTACAATCTGATAGAGAAAAAATGTGTAGGTCAAAAAAGAGCCGGCAACTGATACTATCGATTTATACTTTAGAACATATTGTCACGATATAACCTCTTCAGATGGAAATCTTGACTCAAAATGAACAACATAAAGCAAAAAATAAACACATAACCATACGTATAATTTAATATGCATTTCAATCCTCATATACATACGGAGCACCTTACGGAATGACAACATCCCCCTTCCTTCTGTTTCATGATACAACAGCAAAGACATAACATCAATAAATTAATTGGATTCAATAAGGACATAGTTGGTCTTCAATGTTTTTCCTGCATCACTTCATTTTAATTGTGATAGATGGGAGCAAATAGCTATGGGTGAGTCAATGCTCCATGCAATTAATATTTTCATGAGAGGAAGATGTTATTAGATTAAATAAGGAACTGATACAAGATGCATCAGCTACAATAGAGCCCCACAGCGGAGGTGTCATAATACCCATAAAACCTAGCAGTCAAACAGTGAAATGGTTCCAATCATTTTTCCACCATCAATTTTTCCCGTAGGGAATTTTAGAAACACTTACAATAAGGCCTGTGTTTTGTGTAGGCTTACCCTGGGGTGACGTTTTGATAACCATGTAAATCTCTCTCGGATAAGGTGACTTTTATCAATATATTCAGCTCCATTTACTCTCAGATCTGAAAATGCTAGAGATTCTTACCTTTGCCTCGATTCGGCAGTTTCGTCCAGATCATCATGGCATTTGTAGTTCTTTATTATAGCCACATTAGCATTTTATTTTTGGGGGGTAAATACATTGATAAAAGTGACCTTGTCCTAGAGAGATTTACACGGTTATCAAAACGTCACGCCAGGGTAAGCCTACACAAAACACACACCTTATTTTAAGTGTTTCTAAAATCACCTATGGGAAAAATGAATGGTGAAAAACCGATTGGAACCATCTCCTTGTTTGACCGCTAGGTTTTATAGGTATTATGACACCTCTGTTGGGCTCTATTGTAGCTGATGCAGTCTGATCCAATCAGTCTGAAATGATTACTTTCCAGCCAATCATAATAAAGATGACCGCGGTGTGTAAACCAAGATCCCCAGGGGGAGCAGCAGATCCATTACCACTGTGCAAAAGTACCTCCTCCTACTCACATCTGCAATGAAGTTCAACTTTTATAATGTCCCAAGATGCACAGAAATACAACAATACGACAAACGGTGTCTTTTCGATTTTTAACAGCATTTTTTGAATTATTCTCACAGACACAGGAATGGTAACTTTCACACAACAAAAATAAATAACTCCTCTTCAAGATGATGGATGGCGACACTCAGTCCAAAAACTTGCGGTTCTGGTTCTGCCCAAAAAGAGCCACTCGAACCTCAGGCATCATCTGAGCAGAAAGACAGACACTGGATTAGTGACACTGAATTAGTGCCAAGCTGAACCTCATGAAAAACCACAGAGTAAGGGGCCAAACTATATCTGAGAATTTGCAGTACAATCATGTGCAAAACTTCACACAGCTTATACATCTGAAGAATTGTGTTAAGCCGATAGCTTTATGTGAGGATATTCACACTGTTGGTTGTTTATATAGGTAAACTGTCCATTAACTAGATGTGCTAGCTGTTCATAGTGCCACTATAGTTCCTGTGAGACTGTCCCTGTGCCCTTACCTGCTGAGCCATGAGGTCCAGTCTGCTCTCTAGGGTGTTGGACACCTTGATCTTCCCATCAGCGTTGTAGATCTCAATACCTCCAGAACTGAAGGAGACACACAAACATCTTTGAATTAACTCATGAACCCTTGACTGACACCTTAGAAAGACCACATAAGAAGAAAAAAAAATATATGACGTCGTGTTAATCAATCAATACTAATTCAAAGTAAAACCTATCTGAAATGAATGGGTTCACATTGAGACAAGGGATTGTCCTCTTACATCTCTGGGGACAGGAAGTTGTCCTGGTCGATGCGAACCTCAATATTGTTCTTCACTGCTGCTTTATAGATGGGAATGGTCTTCTGGATAGCCGCCTGAATAGGAATTCAACATAAACATCATATGAATCATGCATCAACCCAGCATACAAAGAAATACACTTGAACAACATTTAACTGTTAGGATAGAGTGAAAAAGTTAATTCTGACCTGAACCACCTGCAAGTCCTGTTTACGACAGCGGATGGTCACTTTGGTCTCAAGAAGCTGATAGAAACCCTGATATTCAACAGCAGAGCAACAGACACATGAAAAACATTTGCTTTAAATAAAAAAACACCTTACAACGCCTTTGACCTAAATAACTTGTAGGCCTATGTATATGCGTGTAACTGATAGACGCTACTGAATGTAAATGTAATTTATGAATGTAGTCCTATAGTAATAGTTCTCTGTTTCTCTCAGCGTTGTGTCAGTACAGGACCTTTTTTGGTTCTATTGGTCTTATTTTACATGTATGTAGTTCTCCTTGAGCTGTTCTTGTCTATTAATGTTCTGTATTATGTCATGTTTGATGTTTTGTGTGGACCCAGGAAGAGTAGCTGCTGCTTTAGCAACAGCTAATGGGAATCCTAATAAAACACTAAACCCGTGTCAGTGACAAGTATTTTATTATTTCCATTTTAACTTAACGCGATTATAGTATTGAATACCCCCAACTTTATTGTACACAATGGTAGAAAGAAAAGGCCCCACCTGCAGAATCAGCCCATCCATCAGTGCTGGGTACCTGGCTGGGTCCTTGGCTATGTTGGCCAGCCGTTGACGCGCCTCGCTCAACATTTCCTGAGTGCACACATTGAGAGAGGTTAGCCTATTATTTACATAGAATGCGTTGCTGTAGTAGAACATCATGCCTCTGGCTGTGTTTGAACAAAACAATATGCCAGCCAAGACAAATGAAACTTACTGAAATCATGTCGTCGCGAGCCTTCAACACCTTAAGACGAGCCTGGTTCATCAGGTTAGACATTTGACTGTAGAGGAAGAGAGGCAAGTAAACAAGAGCCTGTGGCACAGGACCACATCACAAGTCCAAGCAGGTGTAAGCTATAGCTAATGTAACATATACTGTGCTTCTTACAATGGAGGAGCTGTTGGATGTGACTTCAAATTTCAAATATAAAAGATTTAAAGGAAGTTATGCGTCAGACAAATGGAAATTCCTCTTTAGAGAAAAAAAAGAGATTGAAGAAGTCTCTGAGGGAGCTGAGAGACTAGCAGCAACACTTCCTGAGCTGCAAAGAAAAATAGTGACTTACATTTTCTTCTGCTGCTCGATCTGCTTCTCTTTCTTCTCGTAATACTCCATGATCTTCAACCTCTGGGTCTGCACCAGACGGCCCTTCTCGATGTTGAACTCCTCTTCCGCCTGCAGGGGGAGACACTTGTCACTCAGAGTATGCAATGAGGAGGCCCTGTCTTTATGATGGTAGGGTCATTTCCTCACTACTGAGGATACATTTTAAGAAGAATTGAACCAGTAGAATTGTTAAGGGGACAACTAAAATACTTGCTTTCATTTAGTCAATTCTCATTATGTCTTAGAGGAGTGATCATGCTTTCTCATTTCAGTTGAATGTGCCTATGCAAATCTTTTGAGGTTGTGTGTGCTGAAAACACACACTGGATTTTTGTGTGCTGAACTATGCCAGTCACTTGTGAATGAGCACTGTACCTTGGCATCAATTTCCTCTGCCTTCTCATTGGCCTCCTGCTCAATGAAGGCCATCATGTGTTTGATCTATACAGGGGGATAGAACAGTGTGAATTAGAGAGGAGTTGACAGTAAAAGACTCATTAGGCATGCTTTCCAAGTCATGTTTTACACTGAAGAGAGTCAAGAGGCAGACTTAGGAAGCTTCATTGCCCTGTACATTAATGAACTTGTATCTTTTGGTTCCACCATGTGGTGTGGAATGTCTGCCTGGTGTTTAGCTTACATTTCTGTTTCATAATTGTCCCTGTAATGTTCATCTAACAAAACATGTTTCTAAACCATAAACCACAGAGGGAACTGTAATGTATGTATGAAGCCTCCTAATCAATTCTACTTTATATACAATGCATGAGAAGGGTTGGTGAGACAAGACACCCAGACATAGGATCACTCAAGTTCCTCAGCTGACCATGGGTTTTCCCATCATGTGACCATATATTGCATCTCTCCCTCACAAATACAGCACTGAGTAAATGTATTTTGCAATTAGATGTCTAAATTCAATTTATCAACAATTAAACGTCCTAATCATACTAGACATTGTGATTGTATTTTAGTAGTAGTATTTCAGATTTTTTTCAATGACAGCCTTGGCATGATACAATCACAATTCTGCTCCTTACAAATATACTGTTGCAATCATTTATAATTGGACATTTAAAAAAGGCCTAAATAGAGCAGCAGATGGATAGACGGGTGAAGGTTAAAAGGCTGTAATTGCAATGTACCTGCTTCTGAACGTCGGCATCGCTGAGCGCCATGGTTGCAGCAGTCTAGGATCTTCTGTTTCCTTGAAGAAAAGATAAACACCGTGATTTCAATACAATAAATGCAACCTGCTTTACAATATTGTAAATTATTTAGTGCGATGTATCAATCAATTAATTAAATACCAGTGAAATACAGCCAGGAATGTATGAATTAACCGTTGTAGTCGTGACTAAAGATGTCTACGCTGGATCAGCTGATTTTCCACGTCACATGATGTTTACTTCCGGTCTCACCCACCAATAAGATGTGTGATGAGCAGACACCACTGGTACTGTATATCATGCCTGCTACGTTAGGTTAGGGGTAAATATTAACAGAAACGAGTGAGTGCAGTGGATACATTTGTAAAATATCTAATAAACAGTGTTGGAAAAAGTACCCAATTGTCATACTTGAGTAAAATACTTGGTCTCCCGAGTGGCGCAGTGGTTTAAGGCATTGCATAGCAGTGCTAGCTGTGCCACTAGAGATCCTGGTTCGAATCCAGGCTCTGTCGTAGCCGGCCGCGACCGGGAGACCCATGGGGCGGCGCACAAGTCGTCCAGGGTAGGGGAGGGAATGGCCAGGGTTTGCAACGCCAGGGTTGTGGGTTCGATTCCCACGGGGGCCAAGTATGAAAAAGTAAAATAAAAATGTATACACTCACTAACTGTAAGTTGCTCTGGATAAGAGCGCCTGCTAAAAGTAAAGATGCCTTAATAGAAAATGCCTCAAGTGAAAGTCACCCAGCAAAATACTACTTGAGTAAAAGTATTTGGTTTGAAATATACTTCAGTATTAAAGTAAGTATTCAGCCCCTTTGTTATGATGAGTAAACATTTGCTTAACAAGTCACACATATAATTGTATGTGTGGGATATAGAGAAGAGGTAGTAATTCAGAAATCATGTTAAACACTATTATTGCACACAAGAGTGAGTCCATGCAACTTATTATAAGGTCCCTCAGTCAAGCAGTGAATTTCAAACACAGATTCCACAAAGACCAGGGAGGGTAAAAATAAAAAAAAGCTGACATTGAATATCCCTTTGAGCAAGGTGAAGTCACTACAAAGATACAGGCGTCCTTCCTAACTCAGTTGCCGGAGAGGAAGGAAACCGCTCAGGGATTTCACCACGAGGCCAATGGTGACTTTAAAACTTATAGAGTTTAATGGCTGTGATAGGAGAAAACTGAGGATGGATCAACATTGTAGTTACTACACATTACTAACCTAAATGACAGAGTGAAAAGAAGGAAGCACATACAGAATAAACATATTCCAAAACATGCATCTGTTTGCAATAAGGCACTAAAGTAAAACTGCAAAGAATGTGGCAAAGAAATGAACATTTTGTCCTGAATACAAAGTGTTATGTTTGGGGCAAATCCAACACAACACATCCCTGAGTACTATCCATATTTTCCTGAGGGGCCTAGTTACAGTTTTTACTCAAACCGGCTTGAACTTGAAAATGGCTGTCTAGCAATGATCAACAACCAACTTGACAGAGCTTAACTAATTTTTAATAGAATTCTTCGCAAATATTGTACAATCCAGGTGTGCAAAGCCTTAGAGACTTACCCAGAAAGACTCAGCTGTAATCGCTGCCAAAGAAGATTGTAACATGTATTGACTCAGGGGTGTGAATACTTATGTAAATGAGATATTTCTGTATTTAATTTTCAATACATTTGCAAAAATTTCTAAAAACATGTTTTCACTTTGTCTTTATGGAGTATTGTGTGTAGATGGGTGAGAAAACAAATCAATTTAATCCATTTTGAATTCAGGCTGTAACACAACAAAATGTGGAATGAGTCAAGGGGTATGATTACTTTCTGAATGCTTGTATTAAATTAATTGAAGACTTCTCACTGAATATCTTTCTCAAATGTTAATATTTTAAATGATTTGATACATGATTGTAGCTAATACCATCAAAATTTGAGGGAAATCAATTGCGGATAATGTCATCATCAGAGGAGGCTGGTGGGAGAAGCTATAGGAGGATGGGCTCATTGTAATGGCTGGAATGGAGTAAATGGAACGGTATCAAACACATCAAACATATGGAAACCACATGTTTGACTCTGTTCCATTTATACCATTACAGTGAGCCCATCCTCCTGTATCTCCTCCCACCAGCCTCCTCTGGTCAACATTTATTTAAAGTATTTTTGTAATAATCCTCAGGAATAAATTGTCTGTGCAAACTGTGTCAAATGGGTGATGTGTACGCGGCAAGTGAAGTCAGACGCAGGACACAGAGAATCAGGATGACTACTTTACTGAGTGCAAACGCACAAACAAAAGTCTCTAAAACACTGGAGGGGAAAAACACCCTGTGCGTAATGAGGCGAAATAGCTATGCCGAACATCAAGGAGACAATACACAATAACACACAAAGGCCAAACGTAAAACAAGGGAACTTATATGCTACACAATCAACACTAATAAGCAACAGGTGTATAAACTAGACAACACAAGACAAACACCGAAAACATCGATCGGCAGTAGCTAGTACTCCGGGGACGACGAACGCCGAAGCCTGCCCGAGCAAGGAGGAGGAGCAGCCTCGGCAGAATCCGTGACAGTACCCCCCCCTTGACGCGCGGCTCCAGCCGTGCGCCGACCCGGCCTCGGGGGACGGCCAGGAGGACGCGGAGCAGGGCGAGTGGAATGACTCCGGTGGAACTCCGTCAAGAGGGAGGGATCTAAGATGTCCCTCCTAGGCACCCAGCACCGTTCCTCCGGACCGTACCCCTCCCACTCCACGAGATACTGCAGACCCCCCATCCGACGTCTCGAATCCACGATGGACCGGACTGAGTACGCCGGAGCCCCCTCGATGTCCAGTGGGGGCGGAGGAGCCTCTCGTATCTCATTGTCCTGGAGTGGACCAGCTACCACCGGCCTGAGGAGAGACACATGGAACGAGAGGTTAATTCGATAATCATTTGGCAGTTGTAACCTGTAACATACCTCGTTCAATCTCCTCAGGACTTTAAATGGCCCCACAAACCGCCGACCCAGCTTCCGGCAGGGCAGACGAAGGGGTAGGTTTCGAGTCGAGAGCCAGACTCGATCTCCAGGTGCATACGCTGGACCCTCACTGCGGTGGCGATCGGCGCTCGCCTTATGCCTACGGATAGCCCGCTGCAGATGGACATGCGCAGTGTTCCAGGTTTCCTCCGAGCGCCGAAACCATTCATCCACCACAGGAGCCTCGATCTGGCTCTGATGCCAGGGTGCCAGAACCGGCTGATACCCTAACACACACTGAAAAGGAGTCAGATTCGTAGAGGAGTGGCGAAGGGAGTTCTGGGCAATCTCTGCCCAGGGGATATACCCCGACCACTCCTCCTGCCGGTCCTGGCAATAGGACCTCAGAAACCTACCCACATCCTGGTTTACTCTCTCCACCTGCCCATTACTCTCAGGGTGGAAACCCGAGGTAAGGCTAACCGAGACCCCCAAGCGTTCCATAAATGCCCTCCAGACTCTAGAGGTGAACTGGGGACCCCGATCAGACACTATATCCTCAGGTACCCCGTAGTGCCGGAAGACGTGAGTAAACAGGGCCTCAGCAGTTTGTAGGGCAGTAGGGAGACCCGGCATTGGAATGAGACGACAGGCCTTAGAAAACCGATCCACAACGACCAAAATAGTGGTATTCCCCTGGGAGGGGGGAAGGTCAGTGACAAAGTCTACCGATAGGTGAGACCACGGCCGTTGTGGAACGGGTAGGGGTTGTAACTTCCCCCTGGGCAGGTGTCTAGGCGCCTTACACTGAGCGCACACCGAGCAGGAGGAGACATAAACCCTCACGTCCTTTGCCAATGTTGGCCACCAGTACTTTTCACTAAGGCAGTGCACTGTCCGGCCAATACCAGGATGACCAGAGGAGGGTGAAGTGTGAGCCCAATAAATTAGTCGATCACGAATCTCGAGCGGCACGTACTTCCGCCCCTCCGGACACTCTGGAGGAGTAGGGTCGGTACGTAACGCCCTCTCGATCTCCGCATCGACCTCCCACACCACCGGTGCCACCAGACAAGACTCCGGAAGTATGGGAGTGGGCTCAATGGACCTCTCCTCTGTGTCATATCGCCGGGACAGGGCGTCTGCCTTAACGTTCTGTGACCCTGGTATATAGGTGAGCTTAAAGACAAACCGGGCCAGAAACATGGCCCACCTAGCCTGACGAGGGTTCAGTCTCCTAGCTGCCCGGATGTACTCCAGGTTACGATGGTCAGTCAGAATGAGAAAAGGGTGTTGAGCCCCCTCAAGCCAATGCCTCCACACCTTTAGGGCTTGGACCACAGCTAGCAGTTTCCTGTCCCCCACATCGTAATTACGTTCCGCCGGTTTAGGAGGCGTGCCCGAGCGTTGAGACAGTACAGCCCCAATACCCGCCTCTGACGCGTCCACCTCCACTTGGAACGCCAAAGAGGGGTCCGGATGTGCCAGCACCGGAACCGAGGTGAACAGGTCCTTCAGTTGTCTAAACGCCCTGTCCGCCTCAGCCGACCACTGCAACGCACCGGGCCCCCCTTTAGCAAGGGAGGTGATGGGAGCTGCTACCTGTCCAAAACCCCGGATAAACCTCCGGTAGTAATTGGCAAAACCCAAAAAACGCTGCACCTCCTTAATCGTGGTAGGAGTCTGCCAATTACGCACGGCTGAAACGCGGTCAATCTCCATCTCCACCCCTGACGCGGACAACCGATGGCCCAGGAAGGAAATGGACTCCTGGAAAAACAGCCATTTCTCAGCCTTCACATACAAGTCATGCTCCAACAGCCTACCCAACACTCGACGCACCAGGGCCACATGCTCGGCTCGTGTAGCAGAGTATACTAGAATGTCGTCAATATACACCACTACACCCTGCCCATGCAAATCCCGGAAAATCTCGTCCACAAATGATTGGAAGACTGAAGGAGCATTCATTAACCCGTATGGCATGACGAGATACTCATAGTGACCCGAGGTGGTACTAAATTCTGTTTTCCATTCATCTCCCTCCCTAATGCGCACCAGGTTGTAAGCGCTCCTGAGATCCAATTTTGTGAAGAAGCGTGCTCCGTGTAATGACTCCGTCATACTCGCAATCAGAGGGAGAGGATAACTGTATTTAACAGTGATCTGATTGAGACTACGGTAATCAATACACGGGCGCAAACCTCCATCCTTCTTCTTCACAAAAAAGAAACTCGAGGACGCAGGAGAAGTGGAGGGCCGTATGTATCCCTGTCCCAGAGATTCGGCGATGTATGTCTCCATAGCCGCCGTCTCCTCTTGAGACAGAGGATACACATGACTACGGGAAGTGCAGCACCTGCCTGGAGGTCTATCGCACAATCCCCCCTGTCTATGAGGTGGTAATTGTGTCGCCCCTCTTCTTACTGAAGACGAGTGCCAAATCATTATACTCAGGAGGAATGTGCAGTGCGGGCATTTGGTTCGGACTTTCCACCGTGGTCGCCCCTACGGAAACACCTATACACCGCCCGACACACTGATCAGACCACTCCTGAGAGCCCTCTGTTGCCACGAAATGTTGGGGTCATGAGATATTAACCAAGGAAGCCCCAGCACCACGGGAAACGCAGGAGAGTCGATCAGATACAACTGTATGATTTCCTCATGACCCCCCTGCGTCTTCATCTTTAGTGGCGCCGTGACCTCCCCCTAATCAATCCTGACCCCCAAAGGACGGCTGTCTAGGGCATGGATAGGGAAAGGCACATCTACTGGTAGGAGGGGAATCCCTAACTTATCACAGAAATTACGATCAATAAAATTCCCAGCTGCGCCTGAATCGACTAGCGCCTTATGCTGGGAATGAGATGAAAGCTGGGGAAATTCAACTTGAATACACAAGTGGACAACAGAGAGCTCTGGGTGAGTTGGGCGCCTACTCACCTGAAATGACTCATCAGTGCGTGACCTGTTGCCTCGATCCCCAGGAGACCCTCCCCAGCACCGAACCGCAGTGTGTCCTCTACGGCCACAGTTGGTGCAGGGGACGGCCTCTCTCCGGGTCTCTCTCCTCCTCTCTCTAGCACCAGCACCCCCGAGCTCCATAGGGCTCGGCTCGGAGGTGCTGGGGGATGGAATGGACGGCCCCAACTCCGGACGTCCGCGGGTAGCCAGCAGGGTATCCAGACGGATCGACATGTCCACCAACTGATCGAAGCTCAGGTTGGTGTCCCTGCAGGCTAACTCTCGGCGAACGTCCTCCCGTAGGCTGCACCGATAGTGGTCGATGAGGGCCCTCTCATTCCACCCCGCATTGGCCGCCAGAGTCCGGAAATCCAGGGCGAACTCTTGCGCGCTCCTCTTCCCCTGTCGGAGGTGGAACAGACGCTCCCCCGCCGCTTTCCCCTCTGGGGGATGATCGAAAACCGCCCTGAAGCAGCAGGAGAACTCCACATAACTGATGGTGGCGGCGTCTATTCCCCTCCATTCGGCATTGGCCCACTCCAATGCCTTGCCGGATAGACAGGAGATGAGGGCGGAAACGCTCTCGTATCCCGAGGGCGCCGGGTGAATGGTTGCCAGGTAGAGTTCTACTTGAAGTAGGAAACCCTGACACCCGGCTGCGGTGCCATCATATGCCCTCGGGAGCGAGAGCCGAATCCCACTGGACTCCGGAGATGATGGGTCTGGCCGATGGTGGTGGTATTGTAGGAGGAGGTGTGGGCAAACCTCCTCTTTCCCATCGGCTCAAAGTGTCCATCACATCCTGCATGGCGGTGCCGAGTCTTCGGATCATGGCGTCCTGGCTGCTGACGCGCTCCTCTAGAGACTCCGTTACCACCGCTGGTCCTGCTGACTCCATGGTGGGTGTGTTATTCTGTCAAATGGGTGATGTGTACGCGGCAAGTGAAGTCAGACGCAGGACACAGAGAATCAGGATGACTACTTTACTGAATGCAAACGCACAAACAAAAGTCTCCAAAACACTGGAGGGGAAAAACACCCTGTGCGTAATGAGGCGAAATAGCTATGCCGAACATCAACGAGACAATACACAATAACACACAAAGGCCAAACGTAAAACAAGGGAACTTATATGCTACACAATCAACACTAATAAGCAACAGGTGTATAAACTAGACAACACAAGACAAACACCGAAAACATCGATCGGCAGTAGCTAGTACTCCGGGGACGAAGAACGCCGAAGCCTGCCCGAACAAGGAGGAGGAGCAGCCTCGGCAGAATCCGTGACAAACTGACTATGTCGTCAATGGTGCAGACCATGGTGCTGCAGACCATGTATGGGCCTTGCCAGTAGATGATGCTAGAGGGTTAGAGGGTTAGAGGAATTCCATAAAAATAGCACAGAGTTTCCATTCTGTTTCTGACTCAGTCTGCATTCTTTCCTTCTACAGCACAGTGAATGACTGTCTGCCATCTGGAAGTGTGTCAGAAAACTTTGGCCAACTGCCTGTGTACAACACTGACCTCTCTGCCTCCTCTGTACTGTTTATTATTATGTCAGTCAGAGGTTTTTCACAGACTTACAGCTAGTTATGTCTGCCCAGTGCAAGGCAATAGGCATAATGGATAGCAGAGCTATTTTCCCAAGCTGGCACAATGATGAATAGTAAGTATTCAATCACTTTGCATGCTGTAATTCTATAGCAGCCTCTTACAAATGGAATATATTTATTTTCCCCTCCATAAAACATGCATGGCCACATTGTAGCCAACTGTTACGTCATAGTCTGGCCACTGGACAGGGGATGGAGAAAGAGAGAGTGGAAGAGTGAGATAGAGAGGGAGAGAGATAGAGAAAAAGAGATAGGGAGGGGGGTGCTCCTGTGTGCTGTGCAGCAGCTGGTAGTCCATTGCTAACTACAGCGTGTATGTCACCCTCTCTATCGCTGTGTCCTCAGCCCTGACTTCCTGTCCGAGTGCACGTCTCTTACTCTATTTCAACATCTGTCTCTCGCCTTCGACTTTCAACACTTTACAGAGAGGAGCCAGGTAAGAAAGACACTTCTTTTATTCTGCTCTTAATTAATGGAATGCAAGGCCGCATCACAGGATATCTTGTTGTTTTAGGGTAGGGCTTTCCAACCCTGTTCTTGGAAAGCTACCATTCTGTAGGTTTTCATTCCAACCCTAATCGAGCGCACCTGACCTAATAATTAGCTGGTTGATACGATGAATCAAATTAGTTACAACTGGGGTTGGAGCAAAAATCTACAGGAAGGTAACTCTCCAGGAACAGGGTTGGAGAGCCCTGTTTTAGGGGAATTGTGGTGTGTGGGTGCATAGTACTGTAGCAGTATTAGTAGTACATAATAGTACACACAAGTAGTAGTAATATATGTAGTTGAGGTGACAGGGCCTTGTAAAAGCTTGCTTTGTTAAACCAATATGGAAGGGGTCTATATCAGCCACCATGGAGCTCTTTGATGTTATGAAGGGCACAACTGTCAACATAAACAGGTCTGTTTCTCTGGGTGTTGTTTGGTGGTTGTCATTAGTTACTAATTAAATCAACAGGGACAGGATTATGTCCGAAGTCTTGTGTCCAGCTAACTTGTCATTGGCATCGGAAAATACTAGCCTTATGTGCGACCTTTTCTCGAGTGTGTGTGTGTCTGTGTCCGTACGTCCCTGTGTGTATGTTTGTGTGTGCACGCGCATGTGTGTGTCTGTTGTCATGTGTCTGTTTCTAGAAATCCAATAGGATAAGATCATCAGATGGTTCACGAGGGGCTGAGAATGTGTGGTTTCCTCTGTCTGATATTCAGACTGACCTTGTATCTCTGGGGCTCTGATATCATGACCATGAGTCTCTGACATCACTACCAAGGGTATCTGATACTATGGGGAAGAGAGCAGACCTGGGTTCAAATACTATTCGAAATCATTTCAAATACTTTATCTGGGCTTGATTGAACTTGCCTGGCGCAATGGAAAAAATAGGATAGTCGCAAAAGTGCAAACCCCATCCATCTGGCACTGCAGACAGACTACACCAAACACTAAATGTATCTGAAAGATTTCAAATAGTAATTGAACCCAGGTCTGGAAAGGAGTGGCACTCCACATTATAGGGATTTGTTTTAATTAAACTCTGTGGGGGTTAAAAGCCATTGTCAGGGGGTGGATCATTGGGAATCCTATAACGCAAAGAGGGTAATAAGTGAATGAGGCTTATTGGACAGAGTAAGCAATTGATATGCTTTAGAACAGGCACTGTACAGTACCCTTCCACATAAACAAGTTTGTGGATATCTGCCTATAGGCCTACTCTATGCATTGCAGGGAGAGCGTGATCACCATGTCACTGGTTCCCCTTGTGCCAAAATGTCTAGTAACATACACCTCGATGTTAGAGAGAGGGCAGCTTTCTGGGCATGGTGCACTGGTCACATGACAGCTGGCTAGTCACTGCATTTGTCACATGCTGAAGGCTATGTGACTTCTATTCCATGGCTCACTCTTCCAAGCTAAACAGTGTGGGAATTATGGGAAACGGGGTAGGGTTGTAAGAAATGAGTGGCTACTTACGTGACTTTGGGCTGTTGAGAATTTGTTTTGCCTGTAATGACAGTGACATGAGTTCCAGCTGTGTGGGGGCTGGTGCCAGCAGTGATGATTAGCATAAAATGACTAAACTATTACATAAGTGTGCTTCTTGTTGGGTGCACTGCAACACTAGGTCCAATTTCTAGATATTCTAGGTATTTAAAACGATTCCCCGTCCCAAACAGCTTGCACTCAGCTTTAGCCGACGGATATTTAATCCACGGTTTCTGCTGATGTGCCTCTCAGAGACAGTCCATCTCAAATCAAATCAAATCAAATCAAATTTTATTGGCCACATGCGCCGAATACAACAGGTGCAGACATTACAGTGAAATGCTTACTTACAGCCCTTAACCAACAGTGCATTTATTTTTAACAAAAAAATAAAAATAAAACAACAACAAAAAAAGTGTTGAGAAAAAAAGAGCAGAAGTAAAATAAAATAACAGTAGGGAGGCTATATATACAGGTGGGCACCGGTGCAGAGTCAATGTGCGGGGGTACCGGCTAGTTGAGGTAGTTGAAGTAATATGTACATGTGGGCAGAGTTAAAGTGACTATGCATAAATAATTAACAGAGTAGCAGCAGCGTAAAAGGATGGGGTGGGGGGGGCAGTGCAAATAGTCCAGGTAGCCATGATTAGCTGTTCAGGAGTCTTATGGCTTGGGGGTAGAAGCTGTTGAGAAGTCTTTTGTACCTAGACTTGGCACTCCGGTACCACTTGCCGTGCGGTAGCAGAGAGAACAGTCTATGACTAGGGTGGCTGGAGTCTTTGACAATTTTTAGGGCTTTCCTCTGACACCGCCTGGTATAGAGGTCCTGGATGGCAGGAAGCTTGGCCCCAGTGATGTACTGGTCCGTACGCACTACCCTCTGTAGTGCCTTGCGGTCGGAGGCCAAGCAGTTGCCATACCAGGCGGTGATGCAACCAGTCAGGATGCTCTCGATGGTGCAGCTGTATACTTTTTTGAGGATCTGAGGACCCATGCCAAATCTTTTCAGTCTCCTGAGGGGGAATAGGCTTTGTCGTGCCCTCTTCACGACTGTCTTGGTGTGTTTGGACCATGATAGTTTGTTGGTGATGAGGACACCAAGGAACTTGAAGCTCTCAACCTGTTCCACTACAGCCCCGTCGATGAGAATGGGGACGTGCTCAGTCCTCTTTTTTTTCCTGTAGTCCACAATCATCTCCTTTGTCTTGGTCACGTTGAGGGAGAGGTTGTTGTCCTGGCACCACACGGCCAGGTCTCTGACCTCCTCCCTATAGGCTGTCTCATTGTTGTCGGTGATCAGGCCTACCACTGTTGTGTCGTCGGCAAACTTAATGATGGTGTTGGAGTCGTGCCTGGCCATGCAGTCATGGGTGAACAGGGAGTACAGGAGGGGACTGAGCACGCACCCCTGAGGGGCCCCCGTATTGAGGATCAGTGTGGCAGATGTGTTGTTACCTACCCTTACCACTTGGGAGTGGCCTGTCAGGAAGTCCAGGATCCAGTTGCAGAGGGAGGTGTTTAGTCCCAGGATCCTTAGCTTAGTGATGAGCTTTGAGGGCACTATGGTGTTGAATGCTGAGCTGTAGTCAATGAATAGCATTCTCACGTAGGTGTTCCTCTTGTCCAGGTGGGAAAGGACAAACACTCAGGACAAACACACAATGCGTTCTATGACTGTGCAGAGGAACACAAGTAGAATGGTGCAAGTGGATGAGCTGTTTGATCCTTCAATGTTGATCAAACCAGGAAATATTTATTGTACACATGGATAAAGGTGACAGATATAAATGTCCTCTGTCACTGTGGTTCTATGCTTTTTCATTATGAAATAAACGGCTCTGACTTGATCTCAGAGTTTTGACTCTGTGCCTGGCATAGGACTACATGTGATAAAAGGCCACGTGCATGCATAATGATTAATCAGGGTCACTCAATGATGGACAGATGTATTTCATCTCAACATACAAGGAATGAACAAATAAATAGAGTGGAATTTGAATGGAAAGGATGGACTGAAAGACAAGGGGACAATGAGAGGATAAAGAGTGCTGACACACAGTGCTCTGTAGGGGAAGGGTTGTACAAATTGTCCACTCTGAAATGGGGGGTGGGGTTGATAAGTATTTTCTGCATGCAGGCCTGAGACATGGTGCAAGGGGTGAGGGGCTGCAGGAAGCTTTTACTGTGGGATTTCTGGCAGACGTGTGTGTTTGGGTGAATATTTCTCTACCTCTAACGTTTTGTTCAAGTGCAATGCGTTGTGTCCTCTGTTTTAGTAAGTGTGTGTGAGACGTTTTCAACTTGACAACTTCCACACGTCCTGGGTTTCTAACATCACTTCTCCTCTATATCCCCCCTCTCGACTACGCATCACATCATGTGAAACCTCTGAAATGGCTTCCGCTCCTGGCTGACATGGAGATACATATATAGAGCCTATACATAGTCAGATATGTGAGAGCCAGGCTATACATAGAAAAAAATGCTGCAACACGGAGCAGAGGGTGTTACTTTTTCCACACAGAACTTGATCAGTTCACGTCACTGAAGGACATCTTCTAATATATTGGTTAACATTTTCCAGGGACAACAGCTATGAGATATCCTAGTCCCAGATCGGTTTGTGCTCTTGCCAACTCCATTGCTGCCATTTTCAAGCCAAACAATTCCATAAGTAGTTGGCAAGAGAGCAGAAACAGACTGGCACCCAGGCTAGCTATGAGATTCTGTGTCATAAAAACACACAATCAATCTAACAACTATGAAGTAGTTATAAGGGATTTATATTCAACTCAATATAGTTGATTTATTTATTGTTGATTTTAGGAATTTACTTTATTTGTTGAACCATATTATCCTATATGTTTTCATGTTAATAGTTGGTTGTCTGTTGTTTCTCTCCAGTGGCCAGTCTTCAGTCTGGAGGGCAAGGTCCCAGCAGTGTCCAGAGGGGAGGACAGTGGTGAGGTCAGTTCCCTGTCTGGAGAGCAGATGCCTGATTGGCTGGGCCCCGCCACGCTGCAGCTGAGCCAGGGAGACAGTGGTGGGTCTGGCCCCTGGCAGACAGAGAGCAGTCTGGCAGAGTCCTGGTCCACAGTGGGAGACATGATGGACCCCGAGGACACGAAGAGCGTTGACAGCTGTGACGGAGTGGTCCACCTAGCTGAGGAGCGCAGCGAGAACCACTCCTCTATCTCTGACATGGTCCACCTAGAGCGGGAGGAAGAGGAGGAGATGCTGGTGGAAGAGGAGGAGGACGGGAGCCTGGGGGAAGAGGAGGAGCTACAAGCTAGTGCGATGAGTGTGCTGGGGAGAGAAGGAGAGCTGGCTGAGGAGCTGGGCACCCAGGAATTAATACCTTCATCTGAGGTGTCAGCTGACCACCAAGAGACTATGGATTTAATTATGTCTGTGGCTGAGGAGCTATTTGTCCAGGAGGAGCCTGCTGAAGTATCCCACGCCACCACCGCCTCTATGCCCATGCCAGTTTGGAAGCTAGAGCCTCCCTCTGCCTCCTCTACTCCTGTCCCCTCAATACCTACACTAGCTGAGTTACATTCAGAGCTCCAATACTCTATGCAGGAGCAGCTCCACCCTCCCCCGGTCCTAGGACCAGGAGCACCACAGCCACCAGACGAGAGCCAAACTAACAGCCAGCCAGAGTCGTCGGTCTCGCTCCCCGCTGCCCATGAGACACAGGAAATCCCACCAGTGACGCAGGAGGTTCCGCCAGAGAAGACAGAGGCTGAGCCTGTTACATCGCTCCCTGCCACTGAGCTACCTGTGCTGCTGTGTGGGGGCGCTGCTATGGTGGCTATTGTGGGAGTGTTGGCTTATGGGGCTGTGGCCTACTGCAGAAAGTAGCAAACCCCTATCCTGTCCCAGCAGCCACATAACCCAGGTCTTTTCAAATCTACTCTAAACTATTCCACCAAGTACATACTGGATTTTACACAATGTGTTTCTTTGCATCTATGTAGTATTATGAAGGTTGGTTGCATTTTCTATCTATTTCCTGTGCTACCTCAGTTCACGTAAGAGCTCAGGAGATTTGGAAGAGCAAGAATTTTTGTTTCTCTGTATATTCACAGGAAATTACACTTTTAAAGTATTTTAAAAATCAGATCTTTGTTTGTTGTTAATTTTTTGTCCCTGTCAATGCACTATAAAACAACACACACACACACACACACACACACACACACACACACACACACATTAATTATGACTATAGTTGAGCCACTTCAAGGGGTATTGTATAATGGCTTGTTCTGTGTCACTGTGGGCAAACTCACAAAGTGACGTTTGTTTTTGATCAAATGTATTAGTGGATATTAATCTGTATAGTGACTCAGCTGCAAATCAGCAAAGGGCCAAAGCTTATGTAGCAGGTGTGGATTTCTGGGGTTACAGTAACCACCCTGCACTGCCCCCTGTTGCTCAGTTTGCTGTAATACAGAACAACAGCTGCCATTTGTCTACATACCTTAGAGAAGGAATTCCTGTTCAAAATGGCAAATCAATATAGGTCTACTGCAAGCCCTAGAGAATTGAATGCACTTAGATTGTGCTCTGTGCTCCAATATTTTCCTCCATTGGCCAGTGTGGGGGAAATAGATTTGATAAGCAAATGCCCCTTTGCCATTTTTATTCCTTGTGAAACACACAATGGTTACTCAGCAAACATTCCCAACCTTAATTCTCGCTCTGTTATAAAAAATTATAAATGTTAACACTTTCTATGAAGTACATATGTATACCGCTTTTTCTTTGAATTGAAGGGTTGACTAAATTAGATGTATTATTATAATTTTCCACAAGGTATGATGTCAGTCTTTACCACTTCCTAGTGGCCGTGTGGAACAGTTTTTCCTATTGTGGATATAATTATAAGTGACTCATATTCACATTTCCATGTCCATGGATCCACTAGCTAAAACTTCAAATGGAAAAAGTATAAATTAAGTTATTAATTTCATTTGAAATTATATCTAAAACAATCTCATAGATGTACATAATTATTTTTTCTATAGAGTACCTGTGATTAAATTGTCTCTATGCTTATTGAACCACAAGCCAAAGTTGATCTAAACTGTTAACATTGACTGTCTCAATTTAACATTTGTTCACTTCATTCCGTTAATTGAAACCAGTGGCATGCACAGTTACTTTGATATACACAAGCTCACAGAACGTGACCACCGAGTCCTGTAGCGCACAGCGTGTAAAAATAGTCTGTCCTCAGTTGCAACACTCACTACTGAGTTCCAAACTGCCTCTGGAAGCAACGTCAGCACAAAAACTGTTTGTCGGGAGCTTCATAAAATGGGTTTCCATGGTCGAGCTGCTGCACACAAGCCTAAGGCTGGAGGGGTGTAAAGCTCGCCGCCATTGGACTCTGGAGCTGTGGAAACGCGTTCTCTGGAGTTGAATCAAGCTTCACCATCTGGCAGTCCGACGGACGAATCTGGGTTTGGCGGATGCCAGGAGAACGCTACCTGCCCCAATGCATAGTGCCAACTGTAAAGTTTGGTGGAGGAATAATGGTCTGGGGCTGTTTTTCATGGTTTGGCTAGGCCCCTTAGTTTCAGTGAAGGGAAGGCCCTTTCCTGTTTCAGCATGACAATGCCCCCGTGCACATGTCGAGATTGGTGTGGAAGAACTTGACTGGCCTGCACAGGGCCCTGACCTCAACTCCATCGAACACCTTTGGGATGAATTGGAACGCCGACTGCGATCCAGGCCTAATCGTCCAACATCAGTGCCCGCCCTCACTAATGCTCTTGTGGCTGAATGGAAGCAAATCCCCGCAGCAAGTTTTCAACATCTAGTGGAAAACCTTCCCAGAAGAGTGGAGGCTGTTATAGCAGCAAAGGGGGGACCAACTCCATATTAATGCCCATGATTTTGGAATGAGATATTCAACAAGCAGGTGTCCACATACTTTTGGTCATGTAGTGTATATGCCCTGACCATGTGGCCTCACAAACTTTATTCCACTGATCTAATCTGTGTCAGTGGCTTTGGTACTTCTTGATTTTCATTGAGTGCCAGTAAATAAAGAAGTTGAATAGGTGTCGACTGTGTTGCGGTTACACTGCCCTTCCATCATTGGTGTTGATATAAATAGACCTTTTGAATAGGGCCTGCAGAGAAGGGGAAGGAGAATGCTTCTTTGTTTGAAGAGATAAAGTGCACTCATGGCTGTTTTATGATTAAATGTAAACACCTTGGCACCGACACACTCGTATGCACCCACGCATGCACAGACCACTCTCAGGCAACTATTTCAACATCATTCTTCCTGCTGTGGGTTAATTGTTAGAACTATAGCTGTGATGTTGTAATCAAAACATGTACTTGATCACAATTGTATTTATTGAACTGCATTGTTGGTTAAGGGCTTGAACACTAAGCATTTCACGGTAAGGTCTACACCTGTTGTATTCGGCGCATGTGACAAATACAATTGGATTTGATTTGAATCTACAAATACATTTAGGAAAACGTGGGAGTCAAGGGAGTCTGTATTATTGGTTGCATGGTTGTTGTTGTTGATTTATAGTTTACATTTGACAGAAGTTTGACCATGTTAATGTTTACAATGGAAGGAAAGCTAGAGGGGGAGAACGTTTAGGTACTGTGGTTTCTAGCCTTCGAGCAATCCTAGTCACAGAGAGGAAACATCACACAAGCACACACACGCTGACACACACCCACACATCCACATCTATACGCACACATGCACCCACCACACACACAGTATGCAGTAAGTTAAAAACGTATTTTCAATACAAAAACTGGCTAGTTATATAAATTCATGGTCTAATTCAGTGAGTGTAGACAGCGGTTTTACAGTATATACCATTGGATAGGGATAGATATAATCTGTGCATCTTTATTGCATTGTGTCCATAATCTTTTAATCTACCCATCCAGGCAAGATCACCGCTGTATTCACACTCAGCGAACCTGAAAGGGGAACTTCAGGAGTCAGTCAGTTGATATTTAAAACGTATGTTGGCAGCATGTAATAAATGAACTTCTCAAAAATCCCTTGTTTATTTGGAGAGGGAGGAGTTGGGATTTGCGGACAAGACAAATACTTAAACTTGAACTATTAATCATCAACGATAGCTTTTATGACTCAGGTCAGAAGTCTGAGCCATAATGCACAGACCAGTTCCACAGTTCCAGTCAAGCAACACATATATCTATGTATTAAAATTAGTGATAGCTGTACAACATACGGTTGTAACATTGACCATATGGTATGGCCCACATTGAGTTACTGAAATATGTATTAATTACATTAATCATCTCAAAAAGGTTCAATATATGTAATCAACTCACAGCAAGTTATAGTTACAGTACTTATGTATTGTATTTTTTTGTAAATCATCACCTAGTTTGTTTAATGCTTTGAAGTTTTGAGGGTGAAAATTAAATCAACAATTGCTGTTAAAAATATAGTGACTGTGGTGAGTAAATTAGCAATCCCTAGTGGTTCAGAGGGTGCAATCATGTTACACAAGGTTTTAACATAGGTGCAGACGATTCCATCATAAGAATTAGGGAAGTATGGTTTTTAATCATCTACTTTTCAATCTCCTACTGAAATCAACACTCACCATGTACACCTTACTGTGTTTGTCTTAGGCATACAGTATTATCCATTACATTGCTACAGACCCCCCTCAGCCCTCAGCTGTGCCCTGGACACCATATGTGAATTGATGCCCCCCATCTATCCTCAGAGTTCGTACTGCTTGGTGACCTAAACTGGGATATGCTTAACACCCCGTCCATCCTACAATCCAAACTAAATGCCCTCAATCTCACACAAATTATCAAGGAACCTACCAGGTACAACCCTAAATCCGTAAACATGGGCACCCTCATAGATATCATCCTGACTAACTTACCCTCTAAATACACCTCCGCTATCTTCAACCAGGATCTCAGCGATCATTGCCTTATTGCCTGCGTCCGTAACGGGTCTGTGGTCAAACGACCACCCCTCATCACTGTCAAACGCTCTCTAAAACTCTTTAGTGAGCAGGCCTTCCTAATTGACCTGGCCCAGGTATCCTGGATGGATATCGATCTCATTCTGTCAGTAGAGGATGCCTGGTTGTTCTTTAAAAGTGCTTTCCTCTCAATCTTAAATAAGCATGCCCCATTCAAAAACTTGACTGCCCTTGACCAGCACAAAAACATCCTGGGGGCGTACTGTATTAGCATCGAATAGCCCCCGCGATATGCAACTTTTCAGGGAAGTTAGGAACCAATATACACAAGCAGTTAGGAAAGCAAAGGCTAGCTTTTTCAAACAGAAATTTGCATCCTGTAACACTAACTCCAAAAAAATTTTTGGGACACTGTAAAGTCCATGGAGAATAAGAGCACCTTCTCCCAGCTGCCCACTGCACTGAGGCTAGGAAAGACTATCACCACCGATAAATCTACAATAATCGAGAATTTCAACAAGCATTTTGCTACGGCTGGCCATGCTTTCCACCTGGCTACCACTACCCCGGCCACCAGCTCTGCACCCTCCGCTGTAACTTGCCCATGCCCCCCCGCTTCTCCTTCACACAAATTCAGACAGCTGATGTTCTGAAAGAGCTGCAAAATCTGGACCCCTACAAATCATCTGGGCTAGACAATCTGGACCCTTTCTTTCTAAAATTAGCAGCCGAAATTGTCGCAACCCCTATTACTAGCCTGTTCAACCTCTCTTTCGTAACGTCTGAGATCCCCAGAGATTGGAAAGCTGCCGCGGTCATCCCCCTCTTCAAAGGGGGTGACACTCTAGATCCAAACTGTTACAGACCTATATCCATCCTGCCCTGCCTTTCGAAAGTTTTTGAAAGTCAAGTTAACAAACAGATCACTGACCATTTCGAATCCCACCGTACCTTCTCTGCTATGCAATCCGGTTTCCGAGCTGGTCATGGGTGCACCTCAGCCACGCTCAAGGTCCTAAACGATATTATAACCGCGATTGATAATAGACAGTACTGTGCAGCCGTCTTCATCGACCTGGCCAAGGCTTTCGACTCTGTCAACCACCGCATTCTTATTGGCAGACTAAATAGCCTTGGTTTCTCAAATGACTGCCTCGCCTGGTTCACCAACTACTTCTCAGATAGAGTTCAATGTGTCAAATCGGAGGGCCTGTTGTCTGGACCTATGGCAGTCTCTATGGGGGTGCCACAGGGTTCAATTCGACTCTTTTCTCTGTGTATATCAATGATGTCGCTCTTGCTGCTGGTGACTCTCAGATCCACTTCTACGCAGACGACACCATTTTGTATACATCTGGCCCTTATTGGACACTGTGTTAACAAACCTCCAAACGAGCTTCAATGCCATACAACACTCCTTCCGTAGCCTCCAACTGCTCTTAAACACTAGTAAAACTAAATGCATGCTCTTCAATCGAACGCTGCTGGCACCCGCCCACCCGACTAGAATCACTACTCTCGGCGGGTCTGACCTAGAGTATGTGGACAACTACAAATACCTAGGTGTCTGGTTAGACTGTAAACTATCCTTCCAGACTCACAGTAAGCATCTCCAATCCAAAGTTAAATCTAGAATTGGCTTCCTATTTCGCAAGAAAGCCTCCTTCACTCATGCTGCCAAACATGCCCTCGTTAAACTGACTATCCTACCGATCCTTGACTTCGGCGATGTCATTTACAAAATATTCTCCAACACTCTACTCAGCAAATTGGGTGTAGTCTATCACAGTGCCATCCGTTTTGTCACCAAAGCCCCATATACAGTGGGGGAAAAAAGTATTTAGTCAGCCACCAATTGTGCAAGTTCTCCCACTTAAAAAGATGAGAGAGGCCTGTAATTTTCATCATAGGTACACGTCAACTATGACAGACAAAATGAGAAAACAAAAGTTTCTCAATACTTTGTTATATACCCTTTGTTGGCAATGACACAGGTCAAACGTTTTCTGTAAGTCTTCACAAGGTTTTCACACACTGTTGCTGGTATTTTGGCCCATTCCTCCATGCAGATCTCCTCTAGAGCAGTGATGTTTTGGGGCTGTCGCTGGGCAACACGGACTTTCAACTCCCTCCAAAGATTTTCTATGGGGTTGAGATCTGGAGACTGGCTAGGCCACTCCAGGACCTTGAAATGCTTCTTACGAAGCCAATCCTTTGTTGCCCGGGTGGTGTGTTTGGGATCATTGTCATGCTGAAAGACCCAGCCACGTTTCATCTTCAATGCCCTTGCTGATGGAAGGAGGTTTTCACTCAAAATATCACGATACATGGCCCCATTCATTCTTTCCTTTACACGGATCAGTCATCCTGGTCCCTTTGCAGAAAAACAGCCCCAAAGCATGATGTTTCCACCCCCATGCTTCACAGTAGGTATGGTGTTCTTTGGATGCAACTCAGCATTCTTTGTCCTCCAAACACGACAAGTTTAGTTTTTACCAAAAAGTTATATTTTGGTTTCATCTGACCATATGACATTCTCCCAATCCTCTTCTGGATCATCCAAATGCACTCTAGCAAACTTCAGACAGGCCTGGACATGTACTGGCTTAAGCAGGGGGACACGTCTGGCACTGCAGGATTTGAGTCCCTGGCGGCGTAGTGTGTTACTGATGGTAGGCTTTGTTACTTTGGTCCCAGCTCTCTGCAGGTCATTCACTAGGTCCCCCCCGTGTGGTTCTGGGATTTTTGCTCACCGTTCTTGTGATCATTTTGACCCCACGGGGTGAGAACTTGCGTGGAGCCCCAGATCGAGGGAGATTATCAGTGGTCTTGTATGTCTTCCATTTCCTAATAATTGCTCCCACAGTTGATTTCTTCAAACCAAGCTGCTTACCTATTGCAGATTCAGTCTTCCCAGCCTGGTGCAGGTCTACAATTTTGTTTCTGGTGTCCTTTGACAGCTCTTTGGTCTTGGCCATAGTGGAGTTTGGAGTGTGACTGTTTGAGGTTGTGGACAGGTGTCTTTTATACTGATAACAAGTTCAAACAGGTGCCATTAATACAGGTAACGAGTGGAGGACAGAGGAGCCTCTTAAAGAAGAAGTTACAGGTCTGTGAGAGCCAGAAATCTTGCTTGTTTGTAGGTGACCAAATACTTATTTTCCACCATAATTTGAAAATAAATTCATTAAAAATCCTACAATGTGATTTTCAGGATTTTTTTTTCTCAATTTGTCTGTCATGTCATAGTTGACGTGTACCTATGATGAAAATTACAGGCCTCTGTCATCTTTTTAAGTGGGAGAACTTGCACAATTGGTGGCTGACTAAATACTTTTTTCCCCCACTGTACTACCCACCACTGTGACCTGTACGCTCTTGTTGGCTGGTCCTCACTACATATTCGTCGCCAAACCCACTGGCTCCAGGTCATCTATAAATCACTGCTAGGCAAATCCCCGCCTTATCTTAGCTCATTGGTCACCATAGCAACACCCACCCATAGTATGCGCTCCAGCAGGTATATCTCACTGGTCATCCCCAAAGCCAACACCTCCTTTGGCCGCCATTCCTTCCAGTTCTCTGCTGCCAATGACTGGAACGAACTGCAAAAATCTCTGAAGCTGGAGACTCTTATCTCCCTCACTAACTTTAAGCATCAGTTGTCAGAGCACCTTACCGATCACTGCACCTGTACACAGCCCATCTGAAATTAGCCCACCCAACTACCTCATCCCCATATTGTTATTTATTTTGCTAATTTGCACCCCAGTATCTCTATTTGCACATCATCTCTTGCACATCTATCATTCCAGTGTTAATACTAAATTGTAATTATTTTGCACTATGGCCTATTTATTGCCTTACCTCCATAACTTGCTACATTTGCACACACTGTATATATATTTTCTGTTGTATTTTTGACTTTATGTTTTGTTTTACCCCATATGTAACTCTGTGTTGTTGTTTTTATCGCACTGCTTTGCTTTATCTTGGCCAGGTCGCAGTTGTAAATGAGAACTTGTTCTCAACTGGCTTACCTGGTTAAATAAAGGTGAAATAAAAATAAATAAAATAAACAAGTCAGGATAAATCAGTAACATTGTATCAATTCTAAGACCAACACATTGCTAATCTACTGAAATACAGAGAAACTATTTACCAGACACGATGCAACACTTTTCATTACTTTTGATAGGTCAGGAGCCATCCCCAGTGTGTCCATAATAACTTACTATGGAAAAAGGCTAAATGGGCTAAAGGCTATATGGAGTTTATACTCAGGCTTTAGAATGGAAAACAAATTAGTTTTTTTAATCATTTGATGTCAATGACGGCAGTATGGTTACAGATACAGTGCCTATAGAAAATATACACACCCCTTGGATTTTCTTCACATTTTATTATGTTACAAAGTGGGATTAAAATTGATTTAGTTGTAATTTTTTGTCAACAATCTACACAAAATACTCTGTAATGTCAAAGTGGAAGAAAAATGTGAATATTCTTTACAGGTGAATGAAAAATAAAACACCAATATACCTTTATTAGATAAGTATTCACCCCCCTGAGTCAATACATGTTAGAAACACCTCTGGCAGCGATTACAGCTTTGAGTCTTTCTGGGTAAGTCTCATAAGAGCTTTGCACACCTTTACTGTGCAATATTCTGCCATTATTCTTTAAAAAATTTCCCCAAACATAAGGCTTTGCATTTAGGCCAAAAGTGTATTCCTTTGCTGTGTTTTTTTTGCAGTATTACTTTAGTGCCTTGTTGCATACAGGATGCATATTCTGTATATTTTTATTATTATTTTCACTTTGTCGTTTAGGTAAGTATTGTGGAGTCACTACAATGTTGTTTCTCACAGCCATTGAACTCTGTAGCTGTTTTAAAATCATCAATGGCCTCATGGTGACATCCCTAAGCAGTTTCCTTCCTGTCCTGCAGCTCAGTTCAGAAGGACGACTGCATCTTTGAAGTGTCTGGGTGGTGTAATACATCATCCACAGCTTAATTATTAACTTGACCATGCTTAAAGATATATTCAATGTCTGATTTGTTATTGTTACCCATCTACTAATCACTGCCCTTCTTTATGAGGCTTTCGAAAGGCTCCCTGGTCTTTGTAGTTGAATCTGTGCTTGAAATTCAATTATTGACTAAGGGACAGATGTAGTATGTATGGGGGACAGAGGAACGGGTAGTCATTCAAAAATCATATCAACACCTATTATTTCACATATAGTGAGCCCATGTAACTTATTCTGTGATTTGTTAAACCAAATGTTACGTCTGAATTCATTTAGGTTTGCCGAAACAAAGGGGGTGAAAACTTAGGCAACGACTATATTTTAGTTATTAAATTTGTATTAATTTGAAAAGAATTGTACATTTTTCTTTTCACTTTGACATTATGGAGTATTTTGCAATTAAATCTATTTCAATCCCACTTTGTAACGCAACAAAAAGTTAAAAAAAGTTAAAGGGGGTGTAGACTTTCTATAGGCTCTGTAAGTGTTAGCCATATCAGACAATAGACTTAAAACACTGAAGATATAATGCAAATTATATAGAAAGAAAATCCTACATGGAAATTTCCCCCAGCAGTTCAAAGCTCAGATTTCAATTTACAGCAAAGTCTATATTTATTGAAAAGCATTTATGATAAGATAATATGTATGTTGATAAATATCAAGCCAGAAATGCACATTAGAATGCTATTGAAAGATATTCCAGGATAAATGAAGTCATAAGAGAGGTTATTGTTGTTCATGTGATCTGATCTAGTGATTGTGGGAGGTGTATCTGATCTGCTCTTCCAAAAAGAGAAGTATTGTCAACCACGAGTTGACGTTGACACATTTAAATCAACCAATCTCTTTATCTGACACCAAAAGGTGAATATTGGGGGCTTACACCACTATATATTTACCTGCACAAGTATATCCATCTCACACAGACAGTGATCAGACACTACTCGCCTTGTCTGACGTTTACGCTCAAACATACAAAATGGTGAGTCGTGATGAATTGAAGATCAATTTTGTTTTATTTGAAATACATTTCATGTTGTTTTAGAATAAGCCATTTATTCCTATTCATTCTGTAGCTTAACTTTTCTCTGATTTTATGACATTGTAGTTGATTGCATGTTATTGATGTTTTCCTAGAGCTCCCTGGATAATGACATCAACCAGCACTTCCAGGATGCAATTGATGTGATTCAATGGCACTCTGACAATCCGTATTGTGATACAGGTATACTTACACTCCAACACTCATGCCAGAAAACTAGATTTAAATCTGAACGCTAACAATCACCATCATTATATTAGGCACAGACATTATTGTTAATACTTTTTTTGTATTGAGCATGTCAGGAAAATTATTCTATACATTTTAGTCTCCTTGGTTCTGGCAGTGAAGACTGGATTGAATGAATATCTTTTTCTCCCTCCACTTAGAGTACAAGTACTTTGAGCCTCCAATGCGACCGAGCATAATGTGCTCCTACCCCATCACACACCCGTCTGATGTGCCAGGCCCATATGACTGGAATGAGCAAACGGTGAGTGTACAGAACAAGTGGTTCTATTTTACCAGTATAGTACTATTGACTGACTTCTTCAAGTTTGCACTACTGTGATGTGTGGTTACAGTACATGTATGTGTCATGTGGATGTGACTCACCTGGCCAGTCTCTCTCTCCTCGTCTTGCCAGTCATGGCCTCATGTTGTTCCTGACGACTCACTGGGTCCATCTGGAACCGTGGAGTACCCCCAGTTCTACTCCATCGCACCGCCACCGAGGAACGGCAAAGGTGAGCAGAGT
The DNA here is from genome assembly GCF_020615455.1 of Coregonus clupeaformis. NCBI lineage: Eukaryota > Metazoa > Chordata > Actinopteri > Salmoniformes > Salmonidae > Coregonus > Coregonus clupeaformis. Next base: position 111,299 of record NW_025534871.1, read on the forward strand.
TTGGCCATCAGTGATGAGCGATGACAATGTCTGTAAGAGGTGTGAGAGAGTACAACTACACATGCTAGAATTGAACATGTTTCTAATACGTTAGTATTCTATTACTTCAGATTTTTGATTGCCAAGTATCAAATTGACATCATTACAACTGAATTTCTGTCTGTTTAGAATTTTATTATATCTAAAGTCAACCTTTTAATATCATCAGGTCGCAAGAAGATGCGTCTTTATGAGTACCTGCATGAGTCTCTGGGCGATCCCAACATGGCTGACTCCATCCAGTGGACAGACCGTGGCAGCAGCACCTTCCACTTCATCTCCAAGAACAAAGAGAAGTTGGCCGAGTGCTGGGGCAAGCGCAAGGGCAACCGCAAGACAATGACCTATCAGAAGATGGCAAGGGCGCTGCGCAACTACAGCCGAACGGGCGAGATCGTAAAGGTGCGCCGCAAACTCACCTACCAGTTCAACCCGTTGATCATCCAGAGGCTTGGGGGCATCAGTCACGTCATTCCCCCCGCCGGGCACCCCGGGGCTGGTCACCCTGGGCGGGAGGTGCTCCTCCACCAGCAGCATGCCCCAGCTGAACAGGTCTACTATGGCTGTGCTTCTGCACCTGACTGGCACAGCTGGTATGGACATTACTCCCTCCAGGGAGACTGTGATCTTGCCACAAGCTTCACTTCATCCACAGTCACCAAGATGTGAACTCCGGTAATGTCACTGTGGAAGATAACAGAGGTTAATAGCTGCTTTAGCTAGCTGTCAATTCATACTGCTACTCCTACATACTTTTGTGGGGGCCTACAACTTTGCAGACATTGTGTTATGTGTGTCAGGAAACGTAACAGTCATGGTAAAGAAAATGTAAAAATGTTTTCCCTTCGTTAGTCAGCACCTTATGTAGTTTAAAATAAAATGTAATGACCAATGATCAGGTATTGTGATCATTGAATATGTAAATAATGAAAATATATTAACTTTTTTTATCTATGAGAACTGTCAACCAGTTATAAGCATTTGGTGTGAGTACTGTACATATAAAGGGAAAAAACTACAATGTTGGTTTCAAATATGAACATTTATTACTGCATGTCATTTTGTAAATAATGAATTGAAATCCTTTGTATCTCGCGCACATTGATGTATTAAAAAAAATATTTGTTTTATAATTTGTGTTCGTACTGTGTATACTGTTTTATTTTAGGCAATTCATTATTCAACACTGCATCAACACTGACTTCATAACTGACTTCATAACTGACTTCAACACTGACTTCATAACTGACTTCATAACTGTGCCATTCTTGCTTACCTAACAATGGTGAAAGTGTCATGAGGTCCAACAAATGTCCCATCCTTGTTGTGTCCTAGAAAAAAACTGGCAAAAAAATGAGAAAACCATTAACTTTGTTGAATGAGCCAAATATGTCTGCTTGTGCAACGGCAATAACAACACTGTCTACCCCTCACTCACAATTCCCCATCAATCCATACTCTTTAAGACATGAACACAAGGTGTATCGCTTTCCCAAAAAGCCAACCATGGTGATAAGTGGTGTTTTCCTGTCAAGAGAGCCCATGGCTGCTCTTATCTTGCACAGCGGAGAGGATGTGGTCAGTCCTGGGAGACAGTGCTGCTCTGGTGGTGGGCTTTGTGGGGTGGTGGTCATTGTTCCTGTGGTGAAGGTTTACTACGGTAGCCTAGTTGTGGTGGGTAGTGCAAGCCAGGCGATAAGCAAGGCAGCCCCAACTGGCTGTCATGTTGCAGAGGCATAATAAAAGGCTGGGTGTCACACAGTGCCTCCATGCATTTCATCTAACACACAACTCTGTGAAAAACCTGGGATCAGGACCTGTGACTGCAGCAATCTACGTGCATCCGACAATGATGGTAAATATGAGACCGTTATAAGCTTAAGGATAGACTGCACAGTGATGTATTTTGTCATCACACACACAAAAAACACGGGCGCATTGCTTTACAGAACGCTCCCAACAAACGGAACTGTATGTGTGAGTCTGCTGTACAATTTGAATCGGTTATCTTTGTCAGAATTCTTTCGAAGATAACCAGACAGATCTGGAGGTGATTTTGGACTTTCTGGAGGAACACTACAGACAGGGCACTGGAGGAGATGGTGAAGAAAAAGGTTATTCTCTATTAGTGTTACGAATCATACAAATAAATTGACTATTGTATATTTTTAATGCCACCTCTTGTTTTACACTATTGCAGTGGGAGGTGTCTGTGCTTTGCCTACCCCAGTGACCATGGAAGGAAACTTTGGTGAAACTTGTTGTGATCACTGGTGCCATGAGGAAACGGTACGCATACAATGATATAAGCCTCCCCATGATGCGTAAGTCAGCCTGTCATAGACAGCACTTTGATCTGTGAAAGATACACAGTATAGGGCTATAGTTCATTGGGTGATGTTTTGCTTGTCTCAATCATACAACTCAGTTAGTTAAACCAACTTGGTTTAAAATGTGTTTTTCAGGCTATGCAATCACACGGTGGCTACCCAACAACACTACTGGACCAAAACACCACTACACCGCCTGAGAAAGGGACAGACCACACATTGTCACATACTATGCCAGCAAGGCCAGCGCCCACACACCACACTGGACCTGCTGAGAGAGGCAAGTTCCCTTTTTGTGGTTAGTAGATACTGCCACTGGAGCTCATGCTGCCCTGAGGGACCAATACCTAAAGAGACCTGCCTTTAACTGTAAAGGACAATGGTCCCATACACCGCTTATCTCTGTACGTTTTACATACATATCAAATTAGCTAAATGTTTACAACTCTACCACTGAGCTGCGCCAACACCATCACAGCTGGGCATCTCACAAAGGGATTTTTATTATCAATTATAAGGGGATATTGTTAACCGCTCCGCTCTATCTTATCATTGTTACTGTGGTTACAGGTAGAAAGGTGCGTCTGTTTCACTTCTTGTTTGAGATGCTGGAGAACCTTGGCATGGCCCACTGCGTTTCCTGGGTGCCAGCGGCAGCAGATGGAGTGTTCCGCTTCTCTTCCCGGAACAAGGAACAGGTAGCAGCACTCTGGGGGCAGAGGAAAGGCAACAGGAGGCCAATGACCTACCAGAAGATGTCCAGGGCGCTGAGGAACTACGCCCGGTCTGGAGAGATCTTCAAGGTGAAGAAGAAACTGACCTATCAGTTCAGCAGAGCCACCTTGAGTGCCTTGCGGAAGTGCCATCAGGGAAGACTGTAAAGGACACATTTTCACATGAAAAACTGTAATCCATTGTAAATATCAATCATCAATTCAATCATCATCAATTCAATCATCAATCATTTGAAGACTGACTTGATTTAGGCTATAGATTTTTATCAGTAGCTAGGCCTGTTGTGTGAGATTTTACACAGACAGAGGTATATGACTAGCATGTAATCTAGGCTTTTGCTATAGGATACTACACTGAGTGTACAAAACATTAAGGACACCTGCTCTATCCATGACACATTGACCAGGTGAATCCAGGTGAAAGCTATGATTCGTTATAGATGTCACTTGTTAAATGCAACTCAATATTCGGAAGGTGATCCTAATGTTTGGTATACTCAGTGTATATGTAATAAACATTTTAATACTACATGTGTCACACATATATGAGCATATAAGTATTATACATACATACTTATACATATATTATGCACATATACACTGAGTATACCAAACATTAGGAACACCTAAGGTGTTGAAAGTGTTCCACAGTAGTGTTAAATTGGCTGGATGTACTTTGGGTGGTGGACCATTCTTGAGACACATGGGAAACTGTTGATCATGAAAAACCCAGCAGTGTTGCAGTTCTTAACACAAACCACTGCGCCTGGCACCTACTACCATACCCCGTTCAAAGTCACTTAAATCTTTTGTCTTGCCCATTCACCCTCTGAATGGTACACATACACAATCCTTGTCTCAATTGTCTCAAGGCTTAAAAATGATTATATAACCTGTCTCCTCCCCTTCATCTACACTGATTAAAATGGATTTAACAAGTAACATCAATAAGGGATCATAGCTTTCACCTGGATTCACCTGGTCAGTCTATGTCATGGAAAGAGCAGGTGTTCTTAATGCTTTGTATACTCAGTGTATATTTAGGCAATAAGGCCAGAGGGGGTGTGGTATATGGCCAATATACCATGGCTAAGGGCTGTTCTTAAGCACGACGCAACCCGGAGTGCCTGGATACAGCCCCTAGCCGTGATATATTGGCCATATACCACAAACTGCAAGGTGCCTTATTGGGGTTATAAACTGGTTACCAACGTAATTAGAAGAGTAAAAATTAATGTTTTGTCATACCCGTGGGCTTTCAGACAATCAGCATTCAGGGCTCGAACCACCCCACTTTATAATATATATTTTATAATATTTATGTTTCATAATGTTTACTTATGTTTCTTTCTTGTTAAATGTTAATAAAGTCTAAGAAATCTCATGAAAAATTATGTAATTGAAACGCATACCCAGACCACCTAACCATGTCAGGTGACTAGTTTGGCATTGATGCATTTTCAATTCATGAAATGACATAATCCATTCAGTTTTTCAACTAAATGTAACAATGTTTCTCGAGTGAAGTCTTCACGTTTGCATGACGAGAACTACATTCACGGCGGGAAAAATCTGAGGCAGCTATGGAGCACGTGCATAATTAATCATCTCACCTGCCCAGCTGTTGACACCACTGAGGGGTAATAAGAACGGTTGACACGATCGAGAGACGCCATGTTTCCACCTGATAAACGTTTCTTTGAAAAAGTATGTAGTAGGCCTATTCATTGCTTATACATTAAAAGGAGTTCAGACAACGCTGCAGAGTGCCAAGGTGAGTTCGGGCTACTGCATTTTCTTTCATAGGCCTATATTTTGTTCAAGGGCATTTTCCGTTTGAAGTTGTTTGTGAAGAGTAGGCCTGGGGTCAGTGTATTCATTCCGCCAGTTGCAAAACGAAACAAGTTTCTATTGGACAAATTCAGGTATTTCCCGCCCCGTTTCGTTCTGTTTGCTTCCGTTTAAGAAACGTTTTGCAACAGAATCGGCGGAATTAATACGCCCCTACAGGAAGATTATAAAGTTATAGAGCCAACTGACTGAATCAAAATATTTAGATTGGCTGTTAGCCTAATTGCTACAGATGTGACTGATTGAAGTTCGTTTAGGCCTACAATGGTTGGCTGTTCCTAGGTGTCATTCTACTATGCTACCCATACAATGGCCCTAAACAGTGCCAAATACTGTTGGTTAAAGGGGCCCATATTGCAGGAAAATATTTCAAGGCTATACATAAATATTAGGATAGAATTTAGGCAATTAACCTATTATGTTACTACAGTAGGCCTAATAAAGCATTGTCTTTGTCATTCAAGCTCCACATTTCTTGGCACTGGACTGGAGAGCTGGAGGGTTTGGATAATTTTTGCCAACCAGTCCAGAGAGGGTCATATGCCTCTGCTCTATGGAATGCCCCTGGGCTCAGTTTTTCAAAAGTTATCCATCTGTATTTCGCCTATCCGATAGGATTAAATGCATAAAAATAGAATGAATAGAATATATGAATCATTGACTTGAATGGGGACCCCGTTCTATTCATTCTATTTCTTTCCTATCCGATAGCCGAAATCCAGATAGATAACCTTTAAAAAACTGGGCCCTGAAGTCAGAGAGACATTTGATCAGAGCATGGGGAGTTCCATCACCATAAGGAGGTAGGAGTGAGTCTATTTACAGTCTACTTTCCATGCTACCCTCAACATTTAAAATGGGCCATTCTCCTCTGGGAACAGAATTATGCAGTAATGAGCATCACTGTAATAGCAGTCTCTTGGGCAGTCTCTTGGCTGAGTGTGATCCTTTGCCTGGTCTGTGTGATTGTCATCTCTCATTTTGTGTGAGGTTAACAATTTGATGTAATCATTGACTAGAGTATGTCTACATACTATTGGTCTGCATGTGTACATGCCTGGGAGCATGTCATGGGTATGTGTTGGTGTTATTTTCATCATGTGTTCATGGGTAGAATGGTAAGAGCTGTTATGTCCTTGTGTTACCAACAGGGGTCAGTGTAGTTCCTCTGAGGGGCACTGTTGCCCCCTGGTTGTCCCTATCAGATCTCAAGGGTGACCTCATGGCTAAATCTCCCCTGTGATGCCAACTCCTGCCCAGACCAGGCAAATTCCAAATGGTTTTGTGTGCTCTTTGTAGCAGACCCACATGATACTGCCCTAAGCCTTGCATTTACCGCTGGAGCCCACTCTGAGTTATAAATGGGGTACAGAGCCTGTGTGTGTCTGTTACCAAGAAAGGCCACATACTTCAAAAATATCTGTGAAGGCAGTCACCTAACACTAGGCCTAAGTAAAGTCACGTTTTTTCTTCATGAAATCTGTCTGGTGTGAATCATTAAAGTCTTCCACGTCATTAGGAGACAATGTGCATAGTAGGTGTGCAGTATCATATGTAGAGATTCAACAAATTAGTTGTAGGTTTTCTTTATGAAGGGCTTTACTGTCCCATTTCAATAGGATAGCCTGAAAGGCTGCAGGCAGAGATGTCGTTTCAGATACAGTAAACACTCTTCTGTGTTCAATGGACAGGGGCAGCACTGCGCTGATATTGGACACACCTCGGTATGTTGTTGATACAGTGAATGATAGCAAGATGCAGTGGAACTGTTTTCAGGAACAACTAAAGTGTTGGTCCTCTGTAGCTCAGCTGGTAGAGCACGGGCGCTTGTAACGCCAGGGTAGTGGGTTCGATCCCTGGGACCACCCATACACAAAAATGTATGCACGCATGACTGTAAGTCGCTTTGGATAAAAGTGTCTGCTAAATGGCATATTATATTATTGGTGAAATGGAATCCTACTGTTGAGTGGTTATGTTATGTTAAGTCTCAGCAGGAGCCTGGGACTGCCCACGATAAGAAGCCCTCATTGTTTGTGTTCTAAAAGCACCAAGATGACCTCTCCTTTTAAGTCCCAACAGCTTTAAGCCTTGTTGACCGAATCGTCACAGCCTCACTGGAGACCACTGCCTGATTTATCACTCACCCGACGTGCTAAAAGGTTAATTAGCCTCCTAGCAATCGCACCAATCTCAAAATTCTCTATCAAACCCTCTTTCCATGTCGGATATGTCAAATGTCAAGGTTCATGACAGCTTTCTAAGTATATGCCATATAACCACCGCCCAGGCAGCTCTCCAGTATTTATTGGCCCCGCAGGAAGGCCTACTTACTTGGACAGCATCCACCGAGGATTACACAGATCTCTGACACTTGGCAAGTCTATATAAGCTAGTCTTCCCAATCTTTTTATGTGCAGCGAACCCACAAAGTGTCCACCTCATTCAGGGTTGATGACCTGGGCAATGGTGGCATCCATTTCACGGAACACTAAATAAACCCACAAAGTGTTGTACTCCCAAAGTGCTGTCTATTTTGATACTGTCTAAACAACGGACGGTCCAAGAGCCTCTGTCTGCCTTCTATATATTACATAAATTAATTAAGAAACAGTTGAAATGTTCAGTCCCATTTCAGTTTTTTGAATGTGCATGTATTACTCCTAAAAGTGCATCTATTTCACAAACAATGTGTTATCTGTACCGGTTTTGATATGGTATTTTAGAGTTCCAGGATAGTAGTGTATGTACCCCTATCAGATTACATCACACCTGTACAGCAAGACATTTGACGCCACACAGCCCTTTCAGCAAATCAGAGGAAACCAATCATCCACCACTGTTTGGACGAGGAATTAGAGCCTTTAGAATAAGACCCCCCCAGCACCATACAGAAGCCCTGGGAGAGCAGGCTATAGAGCTGGCATAGAGGACAGTGAGGACAGTGATGCTGGGGGGCAGGATGGACCTGTACTCTCAGCTAGAGAGAGGAGGGGCCTGCTGCCCTGCTATATAAAGACAGGAAGCCCGTCTCCTCTAGATGTGTCACTGTGCCGCCTCTCCCCATTGAGATTCCCATACTGTCCCACACTGTGCCCTCCTCATCTCTTCCCATCACTCTGGTCTGAGGGTCCAAGAGAATTTTGCTGGTGGTAGCCCATCTTCATCTCTCTCCCTCTGGACTGAGGGCTCTCACGCCCCACCTGGCCTCCCATACAGTCACGCTGATCTGAAGGCACGTACCTACCTGCAGCTTTTCATTCATTGACGCTTTTCTTGGGACCCGGCTCAAGATGCCAGAGCCCACAAAGAAAGGTAGGAGTGCCCCTGTTCTCCTCACTGAGTGTACAGAAAGGATTTCAGCATAGTGTACTGTACAACCTGTCCTGAAGCAACGCTTTGTTCGAATTTCAGACTGCATCTAGGATCCTGCTTGTTTAATGTATTAACAACAGCTGATAACTGGTACTAATAATTGTAATGCATATATTCTTTTACTTTCATGTTGTAATTATTGGTTGGTTTTCTCTACTGGCATATAATATGAGGAAAAGTTCCATTAACCCTTAATTCCTTTTTCTTGTTGTGTAAATAAGGGCAAAATATTTATTTTGCAAGGTTTCTTTTGGTGTTTGTTTTGTTCGTTTGTCGGCATTATTGAGTAGTTATTTAGCATTAGACAAAATAAGTTCTCTAAACTATACTTTGAGAGTTCCCAGGAATTTGCTCACGGTAATTGAGAAAGTGACTTTGGCGACAACAGTACTGTATTTCTGCTTGGATGTTTCTACCTCATCTGTGGAGATAGAGATCCAGGTGGTTTATTTAAAAAAACTGCTGTTGTTGCTGCTGTTGGCATGATGGACAGTGGTCTCATGGTGATTAGGAGCCCACTGGATGGAGACGTGATGAGCCCTGGTGGAGAAATGTTGATGAGCCCTGGTGCTTGGCGCTGGGCTGAGCTGGACACCAGCGAAGAAGACCCCTGAATGGTGATACAATCTGGATGGACTGTCTTGGGATCGTGTTGGGATGAAGATGCTTTCCGGATGATGGATACATTCCGTCCTCGGTCTTGCTGATGACTAATGAATGGATGGCAGGGTGGATGACATGTTATTTTGCAGCAGAAGCCAAACAAGATCCCTCAAACCCATCCAAAACTCCATATTCATCTCCCTCCTTTCTATGGTAGAGCCCTCAATAGCATACCGCTGCTTGTCTGCATAGACCTAATCACTCTGTGTCCGTCTTGTCTGTAATTCTGCTATGCTAGTATTTCCTCCCTCTCCATTAGTTCAGATCTTTGGGGACTTTGCTCAATAGTAAGACATGCCCATGTACAGGAACAGTACAGTATATTCATCACTTGGACACCACCCCAACGGAGTGAATAACACGTTTTATTATAAACCGTTTATCTTCTGGTGGACCGTAGCTTTATCTGCAGCAGAATTCGCACATCAGGAATGGCACGCACTCTCTTCTCTCCACACATACATCCAGGCCACTCTGCCGGTGCATTCTCTCCCCTGTAGGACAATGGGGCTTATAGGCTGGAATGGGAGGGCTTTGCAATATTGCTTTCATGGAAGTTATTCAATAAATATTGTGGCAATAAATATGAGGACTAGACCAGGTATGCAGCAACCGGTCCAATCCACCTTTTGGCATCTTTAAACAGTCAGCTGTGAGCTCTAAAAACATTCCATTCACTTTACTGGCCTTATTCTGATTTCAGTACCAGTTTATTACTTGCCCGTGTTGCTTTGATAGGGCTCTCAATAAATGTCAACATCTCAATGTAGTGTAGCAGAGGCTGGGTGAGCTAGGAGAAGTTTAAAATCTATGACGTCGCTTCGGGGTGAGGCACCATGAGACTGTTGGACAGCTTAGCTTCCTCTTGTACATGTATAACACACAGCACTACTGTAAAGTGTGTTTTATTAGTACATGTGAGATGCCTCCAGAAAGTTCATCCACCATAATAAACATTCATGATCCCGTCGGAGTCAAACACACAGGGGAAAGGGAGGCAGTTGCATGCCAGTCCACCGCAACCACCTTCCATAAATAGCTGCTCTGTTGCAGAAGACTAGATAAATGACTGTGAAAAAAGTATTGTTCTTATAAAGGACTGAACAGCTGAAGAGGAGGAGGCTGCTGGAGGTGGTGTTGGTTTAGTCTGCAAGACTTTAAAAATCAGGATGAGAGATGATGGACTGATTGACTGGCTGGCTGGCTGAGTGGCCCTTGGAGCTCTTGGGACCTGGATTCCTTGGTCCCTGGAATAGTTCAGAATGAGCAGACTTTTAATCCCCATCCTTCATACTCTCTCTCTCTCTCGCTCTGTCGCTCTCTCTCTCTTGCGCTCTCTCTCACTCACCACCCGCCATTGTCACACCATCATTTTAGATGATGATTCACTCAGGGCACTCAGGGGTCAGACGTACGGTCATTGAATATCTCATTCAGAGTCAAGAGGCCAGCATCCTCCACTACACCCACTGTGCCTGCTCTCAGCAAAAGTCTTGGGTTTCAGTGGGAAGAAAGCCCACATCCTCAGCTCTGTATATTTACAACCGCTCAGCCCCCATCACTCTCCCTGCTCTGTTACCTCAGACAGCATGGTCGTCGCTTTACGAATTCCACTCCATAAATCAAGCCTTTAGGTAAACAACACAGGGAGACCCTGTCAGCTGCTAATCGCCAAACCACAGCCCCACATCCACACTGAGGTTGTCAGCAGTTCCTTTCTGTGGCCTTTTCACTTCTAGCAGCACTCATTCTCAGAACTCCTAGGAACCAGGAGTCTGTCATTCTGCAACGAACGGACACACTCCCTTAAGTGGACTGCCGGTCCATCCGACACACAATATTCACAAAGAAGAGGTGTTGATAAATGGTGTACATTAAAAAGTTCTGGGGGTCTATATTAAGAAGCAACGGTAGTTTGGCTCCCGTTGAAGTCACCATGAGCCCATCTGTCTGCACAACAGCATGGGCGACAGCTGAACATACCTGCAGAGTGGTCAGCTGCACTGGGAAGTTCGCAGAGGTGAAACAAAACCCTTCTCTGCGATTAGACAAAGAATGCCTCCCTGTAGTGCACATTGATGTGTGTGTGACCCTATAGGATCCTGATGTGATGAGCCAACGGCACGTTTTTGGTGAGGTGTGTCAATTAGTAAATCTGAACTGCAGTGTCCGGCGGGAATCACAAAAGAGTGGCTGGACAACAGGGTTTTGGCTGTGTTGCAGACTGGAGAATAGAGGGGTTGGGAGGTCATTATGGTTCCAATAATGATAATTGTGTATGGACTTTGGATTACAGTATGTACATTATTACTGTAATTAGGCACACAGGGACTTAGGAATGAGAGATGGATGGGAGTTACTGTATATCAAAATGAGAGAGGAAATTGGCAAAGGCAATAGATGTGAAGAGAGAGGGAGTGGACAGAGAAGGGCAGGGCAGACTGTCTTACAGGGAGAGGGTTACTTCATATGGTCCTAGGACTCTGGGACTTTGGACAGGAATGGCACAGTAATGCACAGTATTTCTCCGGATCATTAACAAAGGACCCGTCGTGCCTGGCACAGGGCAGGGTGGCAGCCTGTGAATCCCTGCAGAATTCGCAGGCTGCTGTGCCAGGCCCAGTGCTCATCGCTGAGTTCCACTCTCTGTGGAAATGGACAGGCTAGCAACAGAGCTGGGGGAGTACACTGTCATCACCCTCCAAAAATCCCCCCTACACCCCATCTCTTTTTCCTCTCGGCCCCTTACTCACTCACTCAGTCAGTGGCCGTGTCCAAAATCTGGCTTGCCTACTACTTTAACTGCATACTGTGTACTAATCGTACTATGTACTATTTAGCACACACTGTTTAGTAAAAGTATGCAGTATGCCATGGCCGAAATGTACTACTTTTGGTCCGTTCAAGACAACTGGGAATACGGAAACAAAACGAGCTCAGACTGGGAAAAATTGGGACGTCGGTGATCTTCAAAACTATTTTTCCCAGTCGTAGCACGTTTTTTTCCTGAGTTCCCTGCTGTCTTGAATGCACCGTCAGTTGCGTCTTCATATGAACCAGAAAGGATCGTCTGTAGCCCCACCCAGTGACCTTTCCATGTTGTTGTTTTGGGTTTATGTTAGCTAAATAGCTAGCATTTGGAACTATGTATTTGGAGTAAACTTGAGTGTACCGTAGGCCTACGCATGTATTAATTGAAGAGTCACCTGAAGCTTGAGAGTAATGGGAGATGCAGTAGAGGAATGCAGTGCTGAGGCTACTACTCTGAACTGTGTGTGGTGAGCTTTCTGGCGCCCAGAGCTGCTGAGGCATCACCCAAGTGGGTGCTATACATTGTGAAGGAGAAGTCCAGTGGCTACAGGACTCGGGCTGTTTCCCAGAGCAGCCCACAACAAGATCGTCACCGGACTGCATCTTCATCAACCATCTCCCTGACCACATTCCTCTGATCAAGCCATGAACTGTCCCTCTCCATCTTTGGAGGATGCATGCACTCTATTGGTTGACCTAGCCAACTGTAGCTAGGCTACTCATGATGTGTTGCTTGTTTGTTTTTTACATTTGATGCACTTTGAGATTATGAAAAGTGCTATTGAAATGTAATCAATTATCATACCAAAGAACATTTAGTTTAGTAGAGCAGAAAGCTCTAACGAAGGCCGAGAGCAGTGTGCAGGTTTCTTTTTCATCCTAAACAACAGTGATACTAGCCAGAGCAGTGTGCAGGTTTCTTTTTCACCATAAACAACAGTGATACTAGCCAATTGTTACCATGCGCCTGCAACAAGCACAGGAGGTTGGTGGCACCTTAATTGGGGAGAACGGGCTCATGGTAATGACTGGAGTGGAATCAGTGGAATGGTATCAAATACATCAAACACATGGTTTCCAGGTGTTTGATGCCATTCCATTTGCTCCATCCGGCCATTATGAGCCGTTCTTCCCTCAGCAGCCTCCACTGGGCCAACAACATAGCTCAGATGTGCTAGTGCATTTTTGAATGTTGAAATCTTGAAAGTAAACACACCAACAGTAGATGTATTGGTGTCAACAATTTTTTATTTTTTTACAAACAAAGCTATTGTATAATGATAATACTGTAGTAATATTTTTTTTGGTTTTGATTGCATGTTTTCCAGCCTGTGTTTTATAATATAATATATTTTCTTGTACTATATGCAAATGTTAGTGGTGTAAGCGTGGTTATCAGGCTCAAGATAGAAATCTGTTGTTTTTGGTGCCAAAGTCCCTGTGGGCTGATATCAGTCTTGGTGTAAGTGCTCCTCTTGTAGCCTCTATCTGTCACTGTCTGCTGGCGTCTCCATGTCTGTGTTTGCCTGTTACTGTGTAATCCATCCTCAGTCTACCAGGCTAATGTGACGATTGGGTGGAATTCCCTGTCCTCCAGTCTGCATATTGACACACGACATCAGAATGGAAGATTGTCAAACTTGCATTGACTTTCAATAGGAAGAGGAAAGAGGAAGAACCACTGTGTTGCGCAAGAGTGGAGATTTTCAATCTAACATTCTCGTAAGGACCAGACGAGAACTCACGTGACTCTGTTTCACTAACCCATTAATAACACACAAGGTAAATGTTTAAACCCGATAGGCTAGGGCGTACCAAGGGATGGATAGAGACTTTGATCCACTGATGGCTGTAAGTCCCTTAATAGGTTTAGATTGTAGTGTCCAAATATGTGCCATGATCAGTCCAGACAGTGCAGAGTAAAGAAATGCCCCCATTTTGAATTGTTCTCTTTTGTCTCTGTTTTGCAGATGAGACGCCCAATGGTGAAAAAGGTCAGTGAAGGGTGATGCCCAACAATGTTCTTTCACCTCACACAGCACTGGCTTTGAGCAGAGAACTTGGTATGAGAGAATTATTATGGGAAACTTTGGTTATGTCATGCAGGAGAGAATGTATCCCATATTATGTTGGCAGTCTTGGTCTATTAGATGGTGGAAACCATGTTTTTGCAAATGTGAAAGCACATTAACGTACTACTGAGGCTGCATGTAATGTGGCTATTCCACCTCCGACTTCAGTGTGAATGTGTAAACACGGTCGCTGGTTTAAACACTGTAAATGTGGAGGGTCTACATGTCCTTGGCAATAGAACTGTTGTACTACTGTGGCTCAGTGTTCAGTGGTGACGACCGACTGGTCAGAATCTACACAATCCCCCAGCGGACCGGCTGATCCAGGCCTGTTGATTCAGCTGACGCTCCTGCCCCCCCATGTGACCAGGGCGCTGGCGTGTTATTGGCCGCCTGCCGACGCCAGGCTTTGACCTTAGGAGCAGCGGCAGCATCTTGGGCCTGTGGCTTCGTACAGTGGGGGGCATAGCTCTGCTCCTACACACAGGTTTAGGCTAAATTTATCCCTGGGCGGGCACTGCTATGATTTTATGTACTTCTCTGAAAGTATTCAATCGTAATTGTGCCAAAAATACTGTAATTGTGCTTCAGAATGAGAATCGTCTCAGATTTTATAGTGTAGTTGTAAAGTCAAAAATAAGATTCAGTCAGAATTTGCACAAAGATGAAGTCTGAGTAAACCTGTCATACAGTAAGTAAATGACATATTTTAACCCTGTAATATATTTCATCCATCAACTAAATCCCCTCACGGTTAAGCACCAAAACAGTGAATCTGGTTCAGCCAAATGGTTGTAAAAGTCTTCTGAATTTTTCTCCCTATGTATCGTTGAAGGGAAATTTTGTTTTAGGTGATCATCTACACTCAGAAAATATCCCACTGTATTGATATTGTGCACGCATGTGTACGAACGAGTACAGTAAAATACACTGTACGTGTCCCAATCTGTGTGTAACTGAAGGGAAAATGGCGGGAGGTCGGGCATACAGTGAGTAAGTATGCCCATTTGTGAGAGAGTGAGTATGTTAGAGGCTAGATGTGGAGGCTTTGTGCTATAAAAAGCAGCTCTTCCATCCCTGTTATATTTGTCACATACTCAGAGAGTGTTGCCCCAGACAGTAGTGAGGCGCCCATGCCCACACCTGAGATATCCCTCAAGGTCTCGCCTCCACCCCCAGGTGGGTACCCATGCACTGGTGTCATACTCCTCCTTTCTCCCCTTCCTCCCCCTTTATTATGTTCCACCTTGCATACCCCTCCTTTCTCCCCTCCCACACTCTTCCCAGGTGATTCATTTTCACACCATACTAACAACACGCGTGTTTGTTGTTGTGTGTCCACTGTTCTTATTTCTCTTCATTTATAATGGGATTTCTCGACGGTTCCTCGATGACACACACATTCACACACAAACAATATGCATATAAGTCAAAATAGTCTACGTGCGATCCGAATAAGTCAACTTCCTGATAAGCAGCACATATGATGCACATAATTACGTAGTTGCACTGCTGCTAACACACTCCCGTGCTCGCGTTGCTGTGATGCTCTGTCCCAATACTGGCTTGTGCTTTCTCTACCAAGTATGTCACCATTGTGTGTGTGACTGTATGAGGTATTGGAATATGGAATTTTCCACAGGAAGTCCATTCAGTGTGAATGAGGAAGTATAAGTTTAATTGTTACATTCAGCAGGTAGCCATCAATACATTCCATTGTTATGTTGACATTTCTGGGAACTGTTATGATTGGCTATGTGAAATAATGAAAATCGATTTTTAGAGCTTTTGTTACATTGTAATGAAGTCTTGTACAAGCTTGCTGAATAAGTAAAACTTTACTTCCTTGAAGTTTCCAGGACTAGCTATAGATGTGCAATGACCAGATTGGTAACATCCCTACATTTTTACCTGGTAGTTGGCAATGAGATGGAAAACGTTTTATAATTTGTATCAATTTTGAACGCCTGTCATGCATTCAGACATGACTGTCAATGGAAAGACCCAATCTGGTTGCTGGCTATCTATGCTCATCCATGCCCAGCCAGCACCTCATATATACTGCAGTGTTTTGAGAGGCTGTCAGTGCTTTTGCTCGAGGCTTGCTGCTCCAGCCTGGCGTTGTTATCTGCCGTACAGAACAACCGGTAGAGACTGAGGGGAAGGATCCACAGCCCATAGAGGTGCTTAAGCCTGTAGAGCCTCAGCCTGTGGTTGCTAAGGAGACAGAACCAGTAGAGAATGGGTCTAAAGAACCAGAACCAGAGGCGGTTGCGGTCAGGGCTAAAGAGCAAGTAGAGTCTGTGAACTCTGAAGTAAAGGAGGAGGCCCTGTCCCCTTGCTCACCCCCACCGCCTGGTAAGTAAAATTCACTCAGCCATTCACAGTAGAAGCGCATGCTATTTACTATAACTAAAGCTATAACTGAAGGCCCAGAGTTTTTCCTGATCAGGTCATGTGGTTAGAAAACTCCAAGCGCTCCGTTCAATTGTCCCACTCTCAAACCATTGATTGAAGCAGTTTGACTCTAGTCTGTGCTAGAGTCAGATTCATAGTGTTGGTCTTTGCTAAGGCCCTTTATCTTCTCCCAATAGATCGTATGGGCCAAAGTTCCATTCAAATCAGGCAATGTATTGATTGAATCTGTATGAATCAGGGTTTTATTTGGATTGAAGCGCTGTTTATAATGACTTTGCTTTCTGCAGTGTCGACTAGTGCATTTTTATATACATTAAGTTCTAAGACTTCTAAGGCGAATGTGCCCCCAAAGTTGTGACTGATACAGTGGGGGAAAAAAAGTATTTAGTCAGCCATCGATTGTGCAAGTTCTCCCACTTAAAAAAGATGAGAGAGGCCTTTAATTTTCATCATAGGTACACGTCAACTATGACCAGACAAATGGAGAAAGAAAAATCCAGAAAATCACATTGTAGGATTTTTAATGAATTTATTTGCAAATTATGGTGGAAAATAAGTATTTGGTCAATAACAAACGTTTCTCAATACTTTGTTATATACCCTTTGTTGGCAATGACACAGGTCAAACGTTTTCTGTAAGTCTTCACAAGGTTTTCACACACTGTTGCTGGTATTTTGGCCCATTCCTCCATGCAGATCTCCTCTAGAGCAGTGATGTTTTGGGGCTGTCGCTGGGCAACTCGGACTTTCAACTCCCTCCAAAGATTTTCTATGGGGTTGAGATCTGGAGACTGGCTAGGCCACTCCAGGACCTTGAAATGCTTCTTACGAAGCCACTCATTCGTTGCCCGGGCGGTGTGTTTGGGATCATTGTCATGCTGAAAGACCCAGCCACGTTTCATCTTCAATGCCCTTGCTGATGGAAGGAGGTTTTCACTCAAAATCTCACGATACATGGCCCCATTCATTCTTTCCTTTACACGGATCAGTCGTCCTGGTCCCTTTGCAGAAAAACAGCCCCAAAGCATGATGTTTCCACCCCCATGCTTCACAGTAGGTATGGTGTTCTTTGGATGCAACTCAGCATTCTTTGTCCTGCAAACACGACGAGTTGAGTTTTTACCAAAAAGTTCTATTTTGGTTTCATCTGACCATATGACATTCTCCCAATCCTCTTCTGGATCATCCAAATGCACTCTAGCAAACTTCAGACGGGCCTGGACATGTACTGGCTTAAGCAGGGGGACACGTCTGGAACTGCAGGATTTGAGTCCCTGGCAGCGTAGTGTGTTCCTGATGGTAGGCTTTGTTACTTTGGTCCCAGCTCTCTGCAGGTCATTCACTAGGTCCCCCTGTGTGGTTCTGGGATTTTTGCTCACCGTTCTTGTGATAATTTTGACCCCACAGGGTGAGATCTTGCGTGGAGCTCCAGATCGAGGGAGATTATCAGTGGACTTGTATGTCTTCCATTTCCTAATAATTGCTCCCACAGTTGATTTCTTCAAACCAAGCTGCTCACCTATTGCAGATTCAGTCTTCCCAGCCTGGTGCAGGTCTACAATTTTGTTTCTGGTGTCCTTTGACAGCTCTTTGGTCTTGGCCATAGTGGAGTTTGGAGTGTGACTGTTTGAGGTTGTGGACAGGTGTCTTTTATACTGATAACAAGTTCAAACAGGTGCTATTAATACAGGTAACCGAGTGGAGGACAGAGGAGCCTCTTAAATAAGAAGTTACAGGTCTGTGAGAGCCAGAAATCTTGCTTGTTTGTAGGTGACCAAATACTTATTTTCCACCATAATTTGCAAATAAATTCATTAAAATCCTACAGTGTGATTTTCTGGATTTTTTTTCTTAATTTGTCTGTCATAGTTGACGTGTACCTATGATGAAAATTACAGGCCTCTCTCATCTTTTTAAGTGGGAGAACTTGCACAATTGGTGGCTGACTAAATACTTTTTTTCCCCACTGTAGCTTTTTCATGGTAAAACGGCACATGTAGGCTACATGTAAATGCAGCATGCCTACTGTGTGCACAGTTCAGTGTGCACTTTAGGTTACCCAACCTCCAGAACCAGTTGTTACAGTGGTTACCCTACCACCACCCCCACCTCCAGAACCAGTTGTTATGGTGCAGGTTACCCTACCACCACCCCCACCTCCAGAACCAGTTGTTATGGTGCAGGTTACCCCACCACCACCCCCACCACCAGCAGGTCTGGAAGAGTGTGTGTCTGTGCAAATACACGAACATGTGTATGTGCATATGCAAGACCGTGTGTATATAGGTAGGCTACGTTTATGTGCGTATGCACAAACATGTGTTGGTGTGTGTGTGTATGTGTCTATGTTTGTGTGTGTGTGTGTTTTCTGTGTCTATTCTTCTCAGTACAGTTTACAGATTGTTTCTAGGTTTCATAGTGAGGTTATAATGTAGCAACAATCCCTTGAACACTTTCTCTATAACGTCCTTATTTTAAAGAAATAGCGCCCCTTGTGTGCACTTCTAGTAATACCGTATACCCAGGTATGGTACAGAAACGGTATGAAAATCTGGATACCGGAGGGGCGCTAGAGAGCGTGCTATGGAGTAGACGTGCATTGCTAGAGCTCCGCTCAATTTTGAAACAAATTAATATTTATCTTAACCTCTCACAACCTATAACTTCAAACAAATATGACAAAGGGAAAAGGCAACAAAAAAGGGGGCGCTAAACAAGATAATTGGAATGAGATAGACAACGAACCAATTTCAACGTCGCCGACCCACGAGGAGCTAGCTGAAGAGGCTAGCTTCCAAGAGTTCCCCCACAGATCCTACTCAAAGTGACATACTGGCTGCCATAAACGCACTAAGCAAGAAGGTGGACACAAGGTTGGCTGATATCTCAAAGAGTATTGGGACTTTGGCCGAAACTGTGAAGGCAACTAAGGGAAGGGTGCACGAGGTTGAGCAGACGACAATCGATCACGAGGCCAGGCTACAGGACATAGAGAAACAGTGCGCAACGTTCAAAATGACAACAAAACCCTGAAGGCCCGACTGGAAATGCTCGAGTCGCATTCAAGACGCCAGAACATCCGAATATGTGGGATCCAGGAGGACACGGAGAAAGGGAAACCCACTGAATTTGTCTCGGAGCTGATACCGGCATTGCTGGGGAGTGAACACTTCAAAACGGCCATCCTGATCGACCGCGCACACAGAGCACAGGCAACGGCCGGCCAAGGGCGGGCCACCAAGGCCATTCATTGTAAGGCTGCACTATCCCCACACCACGGATCTCATCCTCAAGCTGGCTAGTCAAAAGTTCCCCCTTAACTACAACGGAGCCAGGGTGTCTTTCTACCCAGATCTTACCTTGGAGGTGAGGAACCAACGGAAAGAGTATGATGAGGTACGCAACAAATGCAGGGCGGCCAACATCCGATATGGATTCCTCTTCCCAGCCCGGTTTAAGGTGACAGTCGAGGTTCAACACGTACGTTTGACAACGCAAAAGAGGCAGATCTGTTCTTGACAAGCAAGCTCCCCGGCTGAGGATACAGAACGGCTGTGCCAGCAGGCTAAATGGCCAAATACAGGCCAGGAATGTGTGTGAATTGAATTTCCGGCCTATGTCTTTTCGATCAGAAGATCAGAAATTGGGACTTATAGGATAGGTGAGATGTTGTGGCTAATATAGCATTGTTTGGCATGTCATGTTTTAGCGCCACTCACCCCCTAACATGAGAGTTAAGTTAAGTGTTATTTAATATTAGTTTATATGCGGAGCATCTATAGGCAACCGAGTTAGTTCAAGCTTTATGTCTAGACACCCTAACGTTTGTGTGTTAGCCAAGGAGTGCTTCGTTTGGGGAAGTCACTCAGTAAAGGGACGGGAGGGGGGTTGGGGTCTGTGTTTTATGTTCACGTTTATTAGTACAGGTGGCATGACAAGCTCCGCACGGCGGGACGTTTTTCTTCTGGGTTTTGTATGACAGCAGCAATTTGCTTTAAAATAAGAAATGCCACATAGTGACCGAGCACAGAGTAGACCAGGTGGAATAAAGATAGTCAGCTGGAACTGTAATGGATTAGGGCATGTCGTGAAACGAGCTAAGGTTTTTTCTCATCTTAAATCACTGGGTGCTGACATAGTGCTTCTTCAAGAAACTCATATTAAACGCCCCCGCGCAGGCCAAGCTACGAGTCGGCTGGATCGGTCAGATATACCAGTCTAACTTTGATGCAAAAGCGAGAGGGGTAGCAATCCTGATAAGGAAAAACATTCCTTTTGTTTACTCAACCTCGATTTCAGATCCTAATGGTCGGGTATATTATTGTGGCTGGTACACTGAATTCAAAACCAATAACCTTGGTCAATTTATATGGACCCAACTTCGATGATCCATTATTTTTTCAAAGGGTATTTAAGGCCATACCAAATATCTCGGATACAAGTGTTATTGTTGGAGGTGACTTTAACTGTACGTTAGACCCTCTTTTAGATAAACAGCTATCAAGGTCACTTCAACAATCAAATGCCCGTGTCTGTCTAAATACATTGATGACAAACCTTAACATTGTCGATATTTGGAGACTGACGCACCCAACAGACAGGGATTATTCTTTCATAAATCATATTCCAGAATTGACTATTTTTTGTTGGACTCCAAACTAATCTCAGCAGCTGAGTCGGTTACCTATCACCCCATTCTAATTACGGACCACTCTCCTCTGTCCATGGTGCTGAAACTCGACAATATGTCGACAGGTCGGCGATCCGTGGCGCTAGACGCATACCTGTTGAAAGATGAGGCTTTTTGTCAGTATTTGGAGGAGCAGATTGCCTTTTTCCTCAGTACTAACGACACGGGGGATGTTGACGACTCCACCCTTTGGGAATCTCTAAAGGCTGTGATTAGAGGTTACATTATTTCTTATACATCAGAGAGGAAGAAACGTGCCAATACTAGGCTGAGAGAAATTGAAAGAGAGTTAGGGGAACAGGAGAACGTTTTAGGACAAATTCCTCGTATACAGTCCTTGAGAAGATCACAAAGTTAAAGTATGAATACAATACCATCCTTTCGAAACGGGTGGGCTCTTTACTTGCTAGAACGCAACAAAGTTATTTTGAACTGGGGGACAAACCACATAAATTATTAGCAAGACAGCCAAGGCATGTACAAGCATCTAGAGCTATTCACAAAATAAAAGACAAGAAGGGTAAAATAGTAACAGATCCGCAGGACATTAATAAATGCTTTGCACAGTTTTACTCAGAGCTATACCAATCAAAATGCGATGCTACTGATCCACAAACTATGGAACGCTTTCTCGCTGATTGTGAACTTCCTAAACTAGACAGGGGGCAGCTGCCGCACTCGATGCAGGGATAACCTTAGATGAAATTAACACAGCGATAGCACAATTTCCAAACAGCAAGGCCCCTGGGCCCGATGGATATGTAATAGAATTCTATAAGAAGTACTGCGCTAGTCTATCTCCACTTATGCTGCGAATGTTTCAACAATCCAAAGAAAATACCAAACTCCCGCAAACACTGTATGAGGCTACAATAGCCCTGATCTTGAAAAAGATAGAGATGTCGTCGTACGCCCCGTGTCGTTACTCCCCATAGAAAACAAGGTGTTGACAAAGATATTGGCAAACCGATTGAAAAAAATATATTTCCGACATCATACACCCTGACCAGACAGGTTTTATCCCGGGCCGACATATATACTACAATTTGAGACGCCTTTTCAACGTAATGTATCATGATCATAAAGTTGAGGCAGTGGTAATAGCTCTTGATGCAGAGAAGGCGTTTGATCAGATTGAGTGGAAGTATATGATGTCGGTTCTGGAGCATTTCGGATTTGGAAAGGAATTTATTAATTGGATAAGAATTATTTATGCACACCCAATGGCGTCCGTGGTGACCAATCAGGAAATGTCGCAGTCATTCCGCCTGTTCAAGGGGTGCCGACAGGGGTGCCCTATTTCGCCTGCTCTCTTCGCTATAGCCATGGAACCCCCTTGCTACGCGCATTCGGGCATGTGCCGATATAGCTTCTGTTAAAATAAAAGACACACAGCACAAAATTTCCCTATATGCAGACGATGTTCTTTTGTTTTTGTCCAAGCCTAAAACGTCTATTCCACCATTACTTAACTTGATAAACACATTCGGCTCCTTCTCTGGCTACAAGATAAACTGGCAAAAAAGTGAGATGATGCCAATATCACGGCCTGTGGATATGCAATTTCTGCAATCTACCCCGCTTAGAACAGTGAGGGACAAGTTCACAAGCCTTGGCATTGTAGTGACAAGAGACCTTGACCAGCTATTGAAAGTGAATTGGGACATGAAAATATATCAGCTTAAACAAAATATAGATTTCTGGAAAACTCTGCCTATTTCCTTGGTTGGTCGTATAAACGCTATTAAAATGGTTGTCCTACCCAGGTTTCTTTACCTCTTCCAATGTCTACCCAATTTCATACCACAAAGCTATTTTAAGAAACTGGATTCAATAGTAACTCCATTTTTATGGGATAACAAGGCAGCCAGAATTGCAAAGAAGCATTTATGCAAGTACAAGATAGAGGGGGGCTTTGGCCTTCCTCACTTCAAACTGTATTATTGGGCTGCTAATCTGAACATTGTGTCTTTCTGGAGGGAAAGTTTACCTGAGATGAGACGGAAGGATATGCCTTCATGGCTTTTGATTGAGCAGGCCTCCTGTCAACGTTCCTCACTCCCTGCACTTGTTAATAGCCCATCATATGTGAAAAAAGCCACTTATGACTCCAATCCAGTCATTTGTCATACTCTTAGGATCTGGAAACAGATTAGGGATTTTCTTAACATACCCACTGTGTACATAGACAGCCCGATTAGCCGGAATCATGCTTTCCACCCTGCAATGGATGATGTGGTGTTTTCACAGTGGAGGGAGAAGGGGCTCACAACAATTGGTAATCTATACATAGATGGTCAGTTAGCTTCATTTCAACAACTACAGGCAAAGTTCAACATGCCAACAACACATTTTTTCAGATACCTCCAAATCAGGAATTTCTTAAGGACACACATCCCACAGTATGGCATGAAGCCAAATAGTCCTACATTAGATAGCTTGATCCTTGTCAAACCCCATTCAAAAGGGTCGGTCTCCAGACTGTATGATGTGCTACAGGCCCACATAGAGGTATCCACAGACACCATTAAAAGGGCTTGGGAACAAGAACTTGGTTCAGAAATCTCAAATGAGGACTGGATAGAAGCTCTCAGGAATATAAACCACAGTTCAGTGAATGCCAGACACAACCTTGTACAGTTTAAGGTGATACACAGGTTACACTACTCAAAAGTAAAACTGCATAAAATATTCCCGGACACCTCACCACTGTGTGAGAGGTGCAAGCAGGAGGAGGGGACGTTGTCCCACTTATTCTGGACATGCCCTAAATTACAGGCTTACTGGGCTCTCATTTTTGATTACTTATCTAAGGCCTTTGATAGAGTTCTAGCCCCAGACCCATTGATCGCTCTGTTTGGTACAGTTGATGGGAATAACCAGGAGGGGAAAGCTGTCTCTCTTTGTACTCTATTAGCCAAAAGGCTCATATTGCAATTTTGGAAATTGGAGACTGTACCTACCTTTGAAATGTGGTTACGGGATTTAGGGAATGTAATCCATATGGAAAAGATTCGATACAACACCTCCAATAGAAGTCCATTGTTTTACAAAATATGGCAGCCGATACTGGATAAATGGTCTAGTCCCGCTTCATAACTGGGCTGACGATCTGCTGCTACTCTGTGCTGTACTCCACTCAATATTTATTTTTGGCTGAACTACACTGCTTGTAATGACTATATGCTATCTTCTTATACACGTACCACCTAATAGGATTTTGTTTTATTTTGTGTATGTGTGAGTTAACTTTTGTTTTGTCCTCTAAACTGGCCATCCCATCCAACAGTACAATGAATGTCATTGTTTGTATTGCTGTCTCTTTTACTTTATTTTTATTGGAAAATAATAAACATATTATAAAAAAAAAGAAAATCTGGATACCACCCAACACTACTCTCTAATGTCTCTGGAGGTGGAGCTGAGCTCAGTTACTCTTTTGATCGACGACAAGCAGAGGGTTTCTCAAGTAACAGGGCTTTTCTTGGATAGTTAGGTCTTAATCTTTCGTATCCCTTGTGGACATTCTTGTGTTCTTCTGGCTGCTGCTTGTCAACTTCAATCACTCTCTACCTCTCACAGTGCTTCTCACTTGTGCTTCCAGCTTTCCTAAACCAAGTTTGTGGTGTTACGCATAATTACTTTATCTTACGTACACGTGTGATCTCTCACATCTCTCACCGTCCACTCCCATCCCATAGACACTGGTGTGGTCTCTCACAGGACACGCTTCGATCTCATGATCAACACGTTTGTGGTCTCGTACACTTCATCTATCCATTTCAAAGACATGCATATGTGGTGGTGTTGTGTCGTGTCAGTCCCATGTTCTGTCTTGTCTTGCATGCTTTGTCTTGTGGCTTGTCTTGTTGGCCTGCCGTGCCGGTGATGGACTTGGAGCTTTTTGATAGGTGGGTCTGTGTCAATCACACCTTTATTGCAGATAAAGATGATGACGCTAAAACCAACACCCCATCACCACCGCCCCCACCAGGTTGGTAACCATGACAAACCATCCCCCCTTTCCCACCTTTTCAAGTCAGTTACCATGGAGACTCCACTATATGACAGTGCTTCCATCAACACCCCAAAACTCATTTTTGCTGGAGACAGTTACTGTGGGGAAGAGTCTAACTATAGAGAACACTATGGATAGATTGTGGATGGGTCTTTTAAACACCAGGTTTTTCTCAGACCTTTGGAATATATATTCCTGATGTGCATTTAATACTTGCACATGGCATTTTGCTGGTTAGAATATTCAGGATCAGCTCTTAAACTATTGCAATATATGTTTGTGCATATCACATACATATGTTTTTTACATTCATGCCAATTCAAAAATGCCAAAGCATAATTCCTACAAGCACACAAACCTTTATTTATTATAATTCTCAAATAAAGGTATGGATGTGAAGATCACATCTCAATATATATATATATATATATATATATATATATATATATATATATATATATATATATATATACACACACAATAATGCCTTCAGAAAGTATTCACACACCTTGACTTTTTCTACATTTTGTTGTCTTACAGCCTGAATTTAAAATTGATTAAATAGAGAATTTGTGTCACTGGCCTACACACAATGATGTCAAAGTAGAATTATGTTTTTTGATTATTTTTTTTTACAAATTACTTAAAAATGAAAAGCTGAAATGTCTTGAGTCAATAAGTATTCAAACCCTTTGTTATGGCAAGCCCAAATAAGTTCAGGAGTAAAAATGTGCTTAACAAGTCACATAATAAGTTGCATGGAGTCACTCTGTGTGCAATGATGGTGTTTAACATGATTTTTGAATGACTACCTCATCTCTGTACCCCACACAAACAATTATCTGTAAGGTCCCTCAGTCGAGCAATGAATTTCAAACACAGATTCAACCACAAAGACCAGGGAGGTTTTCCAATACCTTGCAAAGAAGGGCACCTATTGGTAGATGGGTAAAAAAAAAAAAAAAAAGCAGACATTGAATATCCTTTTCAACATGGTGAAGTTATTAATTACACTTTGGATGGTGTATCAATACACCCAGTCACTACAAAGATACAGGCGTCCTTCCTAACTCAGTTGCCGGAGAGGAAGGAAACCGCTCAGGGATTTCACCATGAGGCCAATGGTGACTTTAAAACGGAGGATGGCTCAAAGACATTGTAGTTACTCCACAATACTAACATAAATGCCAGAGTGAAAAGAAGGAAGCCTGTATTTAATAAAAATATTCCAAAACATGCATCCTGTTTGCAGTAAGGCACTAAAGTAAAACTGCTAAAAATGTGGCAAAGAAATTAACTTTATGTCCTGAATACAAAGTGTTATGTTTGGGGCAAATCCAACACAACACATCACTGAGTACCACTCCTCATATTTTCAAGCATGGTTGTGGCTGCATCATGTTATGGGTATGCTTGTCATCGACAAGGACTAGGGAGTTTTTTAGTTTAAAAAGAAACGGAATAGAGCTAAGCACAGGCAAAATCCTAGAGGAAAATCTGGTTCAGTCTGTTTTCCAACAGATACTGGGAGACAAATGCACCTTTCAGCAGGACAATAACCTAAAACACAAGGCCATACATACGCTGGAGTTGCTTACCAAGACGACATTGAATGTTTTCACTTTTTCATTAAGGGGTATTGTGTGCAGATGGGTGAGAGGGAAAAAAACTATTTAATCCATTTTGAATGCAGGCTGTAACATGACAAAATGTGGAATAAGTCAAGGGGTGTGAATACTTTCTGAAGGCACTGTATATACACACATACCACGTATGCTCATAATGTATACTGTATGTATATTATATGTTATGTATATATGATGATACAGTGGGGAAAAAAAGTATTTAGTCAGCCACCAATTGTGCAAGTTCTCCCACTTAAAAAGATGAGAGAGGCCTGTAATTTTCATCATAGGTACACGTCAACTATGACAGACAAATTGAGAAAAAGAAATCCAGAAAATCACATTGTAGGATTTTTAATGAATTTATTTGCAAATTATGGTGGAAAATAAGTATTTGGTCACCTACAAACAAGCAAGATTTCTGGCTCTCACAGACCTGTAACTTCTTCTTTAAGAGGCTCCTCTGTCCTCCACTCGTTACCTGTATTAATGGCACCTGTTTGAACTTGTTATCAGTATAAAAGACACCTGTCCACAACCTCAAACAGTCACACTCCAAACTCCACTATGGCCAAGACCAAAGAGCTGTCAAAGGACACCAGAAACAAAATTGTAGACCTGCACCAGGCTGGGAAGACTGAATCTGCAATAGGTAAGCAGCTTGGTTTGAAGAAATCAACTGTGGGAGCAAATATTAGGAAATGGAAGACATACAAGACCACTGATAATCTCCCTTGATCTGGGGCTCCACGCAAGTTCTCACCCCGTGGGGTCAAAATGATCACAAGAACGGTGAGCAAAAATCCCAGAACCACACGGGGGGACCTAGTGAATGACCTGCAGAGAGCTGGGACCAAAGTAACAAAGCCTACCATCAGTAACACACTACGCCGCCAGGGACTCAAATCCTGCAGTGCCAGATGTGTCCCCCCTGCTTAAGCCAGTACATGTCCAGGCCCGTCTGAAGTTTGCTAGAGTGCATTTGGATGATCCAGAAGAGGATTGGGAGAATGTCATATGGTCAGATGAAACCAAAATATAACTTTTTGGTAAAAACTCAACTCGTCGTGTTTGGAGGACAAAGAATGCTGAGTTGCATCCAAAGAACGCCATACCTACTGTGAAGCATGGGGGGTGGAAACATCATGCTTTGGGGCTGTTTTTCTGCAAAGGGACCAGGACGACTGATCCGTGTAAAGGAAAGAATGAATGGGGCCATGTATTGTGAGATTTTGAGTGAAAACCTCCTTCCATCAGCAAGGGCATTGAAGATGAAACGTGGCTGGGTCTTTCAGCATGACAATGATCCCAAACACACCACCCGGGCAACGAAGGATTGGCTTCGTAAGAAGCATTTCAAGGTCCTGGAGTGGCCTAGTGTGACACTCTGGCTCCATGGACTTTGATATTTGAGCCAGGGTTGTTCATTGTCATTGGTTTGGGTGTATTTCATTTGGTGGTGTTGGGGATGGGTGAGTTTCATTTTGTTTGTGTCTAGTGGTGATTGGTCTATGACTCCCAATCGGAGGTAACGAGTGTCAGCTGTCGGCTCGTTATCTCTGATTGGGAGCCATATATATTCTGTGTGTTTTTCTCCTTTGTTTTGTGGGTTATTGTTCCAGTGTTGTATGTTCTGTCGGTGTCACAGAGGACTTCACGTATCGTCATTTGTTGTTTTTTCGTGGTTGCTTTAATTAAATAAAGTCATCATGTTCACTCCACGCGCTGCGTATTGGTCCGCTCCTTCAGACGATCGTGACAGAATAACCCACCAAAAAAAGGACCAAGCAGCGCGTCCAGGAGCAAAGGGTCTGGACATGGGAGGAACTGTTGGACGGTAAAGGGTCCTGGACGTGGGAAGAAATCCTGGACGGCATGGATCGCCGTCCATGGAGCGAAACAGAGGAGAGGCGACGGAGAGAGGAGCAACGGCGTCGGCAGAGCCAACGTCGGAAGGACGAGGCAACCCCAAGAAATTTTTGGGGGCACATGGCTTGGGCGACGGAGCAGCAGGAGGCTGCCACAAGGCAGAGTCAGAGGGCTGCCAGGTTAAGGGGGCTGACGGAGGCAGAGAAGGGACGGATTCAGTGGGCTACCAGGTCAAGGGGGCTACTGGGTAAAGCAGGGAAGGAAGGTGTTGAGGCACGGCGTGAGGTACTGGGGTGTGTAACCAGTTCGGTCCGGCCCGTTCCTAGTCCCGAGGTGCAGCCAGTAGTGTGTGTTCCCCGTACGGTACGGCCTGTTCCGGTCCTCGCACTAAGTGTAAGGTGCGCGTCGCCAGCCCGGTTCGGCCTGTTCCTGCCATACGCACCAAGTATGCGGTGCGCGTCGCCAGCTCAGCCCGGCCTGTTCCTACTCCACGCACCAGGGATACGGTGCGCCCGCCAGCCCAGCCCGGCCTGTTCCTACTCCACGCACCAGGGATACGGTGCGCTTCGCCAGCCCAGCCCGGCCTGTTCCTACTCCACGCACCAGGGATACGGTGCGTCGCCAGCCCGGCCCAGCCTGTTCCGGCCACTCGCACCAGGGATACGGTGCGCGTCGCCAGCCCCGCCCGGCCTGTTCCTGCTCTCCGCACTAGGCGTGAGGTGAGTCCCCAGGGTCCAGCATGCCCTGTTCCGGCTCCCGCACTAGGCGTTATTGGGAGTCCCCCAGGGTCCAGCATGCCCTGTTCCGACTCCCCGCACTAGCCCTGAGATGCGTGTCCTCAGCCCGGTACCTCCAGTTCCGGCACCACGCATCAGGCCTACGGTGCGTCCCCAGGGCCAAGCATGCCCTGTTGCTGCTTCCCGCACTAGCCCTGAGATGCGTGTCCTCAGCCCGGTACCTCCAGTTCCGGCACCACGCATCAGGCCTACGGTGCGCCCCAGGGTCCAGCATGCCCTGTTGCTTCTCCCCGCACTAGCCCTGAGATGCGTGTCCTCAGCCCGGTACCTCCTGTTCCGGCACCACGCACCAGGCCTACGATGCGCCTCAGACGGCCAGAGTCTGCCGTCTGCCCAACGGGGCCTGAACTGCCCGTCTGCCCAAAGCCTGCAAAGCCGCCCGTCTGCCATGAGCCATCAGAGCCGTCCGCCAGACCGGAGCCGCTAGAGCCTTCCGCCAGACAGGATCAGCCAGAGCCTTCCGCCAGACAGGATCAGCCAGAGCCTTCTGCCAGACAGGATCAGCCAGAGCCTTCTGCCAGACAGGATCAGCCAGAGCCTTCTGCCAGACAGGATCAGCCAGAGCCTTCTGCCAGACAGGGATCAGCCAGAGCCTTCCGCCAGACAGGATCAGCCAGATCCGTCAGTCGGCCATGAGCAGCCAGATCCGTCAGTCGGCCATGAGCAGCCAGATCCGTCAGCCAGCCATGAGCAGCCAGATCCGTCAGCCAGCCATGAGCAGCCAGATCCGTTAGCCAGCCATGAGCAGCCAGATCCGTTAGCCAGCCATGAGCAGCCAGTTCCGTCAGCCAGCCATGAGCCGTCCAGCCAGGATCCGCCAGAGCCGCCCAGCCAGGATCCGCCAGAGCCGTCCAGCCGGGATCCGCCAGAGCCGTCCCAACCGGGATCCGTCAGAGCCGTCCAGCCAGGATCCGCCAGCCAGCCAGGATCCGCCAGAGCCAGCCAGCCAGGATCCGCCATTTAGTCAGGTGCTGCCCCTTAGCTCGGTGTTGCTCCTTATCCTGTTGCTGTCCCTTATCCTGGTGCTGTCCCTTAGCCTGGTACTGCCCCCTAGTCCGGTACTGCCCCTTAGTCCGGTACTGCCCCGTAGTCCGGTGCTGCCCCTTAGTCCGGTGCTGCCCCTTAGCCCGGTGCTGCCCCTTGTCCCGGTGCTGCCCCTTATCCCGGTGCTGCCCCTTATCCCGGTGCTGCCCCTTAGGCCGATGCTGCCCCTTAGTCCGGTGTTGCCCCTTAGTCCAGGTGGGGTTAGTTGGAGGGTGGTCATTGGGAGGAGGCTACCGAAGCAGGTTGTGACTGTGGTGGGGTGGGGATCACGACCGGGGCCAGAGCCGCCACCGTGGACAGACGCCACCCAGACCCTCCCTAGTCCTGATATTGGTGCGCCCGGAGTTCGCACCTTTAGGGGGTACTGTGACACTCTGGCTCCATGGACTTTGATATTTGAGCCAGGGTTGTTCATTGTCATTGGTTTGGGTGTATTTCATTTGGTGGTGTTGGGGATGGGTGAGTTTCATTTGTTTGTGTCTAGTGGTGATTGGTCTATGACTCCCAATCGGAGGTAACGAGTGTCAGCTGTCGGCTCGTTATCTCTGATTGGGAGCCATATATATTCTGTGTGTTTTCTCCTTTGTTTTGTGGGTTATTGTTCCAGTGTTGTATGTTCTGTAGGTGTCACAGAGGACTTCACGTATCGTCATTTGTTGTTTTTTCGTGGTTGCTTTAATTAAATAAAGTCATCATGTTCACTCCACGCGCTGCGTATTGGTCCGCTCCTTCAGACGATCGTGACACCTAGCCAGTCTCCA